>NC_141603.1:57904137-58204137 GCF_047967505.1 Dipteris shenzhenensis
ATTGGATTTCTGTGTGCTCTCTCTTGGTAGATGGTCCTACTGACTCTTCATAGACTACCAGTTCAAGTCCTATTATCTCTTCCACCTTTGTTGTGTGTTTCCCTTTTTCCAACGTCCTTCTAGCCAATTCCAAAGCAAGGGTTTCTTCTGTAGCCTCATCGATGATTTTTTCTACTTCCCTATCATCGTGCTCTGCTGTTAAGAGCTGTCACCTTGTGCATGAAGCTAGGAGCAGGGAGGTCTTCCATTTCTAGAATCACTACATAATAAAAACCGTCTCACTACACAATATCTATGCCATCTCATTACACAATATGCCATCTCTACGGACAAAAATCGTGTTCCTATGTCCCCCATGTGAAGATCTTTTTCCTACTCCTTTGATATTTGATTGTAGTGATTAGGACCTAGGGATTTGTAGATTCTGTACAACCTTTCCCAATATGAGGGTTCACTCCTACAACAATCAAGGAGGAGACTACATCAGCTATATTGGATGGGAAAAGATGGTATTATGCATTGTTGTGTCTGAGAAGATGATTTTTTGGATGTGTAAGAGGAAGGACATTCTAGGATTGTGACTATCCCAACCAAGTAACCTAAAAAAAGTACATGCTTGTTTTACCCCCTCCTCCTATGTGCCTTAGGAGGCTTGGGTGAAATGATGGGAATAGCCACATGGCCTCTAGATGTGGGGAAGGCAAGGTTCCCTCTCTTAACTAGGCAACTTGTAGAGTGACCATTCTGTTGACACAAATAACGAACCATATGGTTGACAATGTGAACCCTTTATTTGTAACATAACGTCCAATGCAAGACATATAAGTGCTTAATATTTTATGGTGAGATGTTATGAGTCAACTTTTACTTCGTCAAAAGTGAGACTCTTAAGTCATCAGTTAAAGCCTAGGTCACCTTTGTTTGTAACATAACATCCAATGCAAGACATATAAGTGACCAATATTTTATGGTGAGATGTTAGGAGTCAACTTTTACTCAATCAAAAGTGAGGCTCTTAAGTCATCAGTTAGGTCTAGATCATCTTGGATTGGGGAATCAATGCTATCACATGGCCCTATCACATCAGTTTGACCCATGGCCCTATGGTTTGCTAGGACAAATCTCCCCCCTTCCCCTATGCACAAACACATATGCACACAACTATACAAAGGGGCTGCATGGCTTGAGAAGTACATCTCCATTTATGTGCCCTTGTATTAGCATGTCTTTGGATAACATCTTGCAAAAGAATAGTTCTTCTTTATTCTTCCATTGTGTCATCCAAGTTTGTGAACTAGTCTATGTATTTAAGCTTTATATGCATAGTAAATTGCACGTCCTACAAATGTTGTAAATTCTCGGTACAATCATATTTTGTAATAAGCAATGAATTTCTTTGTACATTGCACAACATCATCTTTTTTTATGCCACACTCACCCTTTAAACTACATTAGGTCACATTTCCTACATTGTGATACTCATTTCTCTTTACTAGTTGAGAATTTCTTAGAGGTAGCTTAACCATGCTAAATCAACATGAAAGGGAGGGCGTGGAAATTTTAGATATTATAAGAAACACAAGAAAACGAGTATAAATGAAAATTAATTTGGTTATATCAATTAAAGAAGAGGGGGAGAGAGGGAGAGAGAGAGAGAGACAAAGAGAGAGAGAGAGAGAGAGAGAGAGAGAGAGAGAGAGAGAGAGAGAAGGGGGGGGGAGGGAGAGACCCAAAAGGCTTTGATTATTAGCCAACGGTTAGAGGTTATGGTGGATAGGCGCACTTTCTCTACAATTAGTCAACAAGATGTTAACATAAAAGCATTGGAGCAAGAAATTGGAGGCTCAAATAGGATCTCCAAGTAGCTAGTAGATAAGCAAAGGATCTATAATTGCTATGTCAATGTAGATCTTGGAGATGACAAAGAGTTGGGATTGCTATATGAGATGCCAAATAGATAATGCACACCATCATTTTTATATAGCAAGTTTTCGCTTTATTACTTGCAAATGTAAACTAATATACTCACTGCTTCAAGTCTCTCCAACCAACTCCTTTATTACTTTTTGCTTATGATAGGATAATGATGGCTAGTTTTTCTATATCATCCTCTAGTGCAAATATCGAATTCCTTGTGAAAAACTAAGAATGTGTTCTAATATTTTTTTGATTCATCCTCCCTACTCAATTTTAGTTTTATAAAAGATGGCTGGAGTGGTATGGGATAATTTATATGATGATCCAAAAATGAATTTTTGTCATATTTCCCTCATCAAACGTGAAACATAGACCTCAAAATTTTCAAATGGGACAATCCATGTCTTAAATTTGAGAGCAATTAGACATCTTTAGGTAGTATAAATATTTAAAAATTCTATTTACGTTTATTAAGAAATTGCATTTAAAAATGTAATTCTATTTAGGTTTATTAATAAATCTTGTAAACTAGTGATGAAATAGTCAAATAAATTGTGCAAATCTGGGATTTTCCATATGCTTTTATGGAAGTATAGTGAGAAACCCATGACACAACACTCAATACCCAACTGTGCACAAATGAGAACTATAAGAAATGTTTCCATTTTTCATGTAAAAATATAGGATTCTGTGTTATTTTTAAAGACACAGTAATCTAATATTCCAAACAAAAAAGGGCTAAAGAAACGAAGCTAAAAAATTTGTAAGCTTATGTACATTTTCAAAATATGAGATAAAACCCCTATTAGGTTTTTTTTTGAGTGCCCAAAGAGGATTCTTAATTAGAAGGTTGAAGAGAAAGACGGATCTATTCAAACATAAAGAAGAGGGAATGTCTCGTCTCGGAAGTCAACACTAGATAAAAGAAATCTCACATGATGTTGGAAGATGGAATAACATCCTTGGCCTTTCAAAAAAAAAAAACAATTACAAATTGATTGTAATAGATTAAGAACTTGTATGATAGCTGGTATTGAATGATGTATTTTGAATATCAATATAGATACTAAGACATTTTTGCATGCTTATCTTTGTACATCGATACAATGAACAATCCTAGATTAGGGAACTCACCATCCACCTCTTTTGTTAATCCCCAAAACCCAAATGCTAGAAACTATCACCCACATGCAAGTCCAAGTGGGAAAAGAACGGGGTCGGTAGGTATGTGGTGTGCAAAGTGGAGCATGCGAGAATTGGTACTTACAAGAAGATGTGCAAGGAGTAGACTAGAGGTGGTGCACAACCAAGTACAAGGACGATTGATTGTGGTCGAGGTGATAGATAGGATTCAGTACATAGGTGAACCCTTATAAGGGAGAGCCACGAGTCCAAGAAGTTGCAAAACCTTTGTTATCCCCTAGAGCAGATGCTTTGTTGAGTGTTGAACCATTGTGTACGTGGTGTTTCAACCTTGTATTTTTGTTGTTGTCCTTGATGTTCTCTTTGGATTGAATATCTTCATTTTATAGTCATCTTTCACTTGGAGATTGAAGATGGTCATCCTTCGCCTATAGATTGATGATGTCATTTGCATAGGAAAGTTGATGTCTCTCAGTTTCTGACTCATTGATTTAAGATTTGCAATGATTTCTTCCGCCTTTGCTTCTTTAAGCTAATCACATTTAAGTGTATCACCGACATAATAGATGTTCAATCTAGTGGATTTGCAATAATTAGTGCTTCATAAAGAAAATATGCTTATTTGATGGTATCTCAAGCTTGGTGTGTTTGCATTTGCCTTGATCTACTAGTAGTTGCTTCTCTTTCTGTGTTATGTCTTGTCTCGTGAAAAGTTGTTGCATGAATCCTTATGCTTCTATCTTTTTTTGGAAAAAGTTTCACTTATCTTCTAAAATTTGAAGTTTGTTAGGGTCTACTAATTTTCTTTGCATACATACATTTGTATGTTTGTCAATGTCAAGGAATTGATTTTTTTTTGCTATTGAATATTGATCTTTTTTAGAATTTTTTGATGGAATGTCAATCTTGGTTAGCTCATGTCTTGCATTATTGTGCAAGGTTTGACTTGAAGTAATTTTGAGGTTCTCCAATGGTATTGCATGAATGTTGTCACCATTGTGCATGTTGCCATAATTCGTAATTATTGATGTAATGGTCAATTCTTCTATATTGCATAGTGATGTCATATTGATTATATTGATAGGTATTCCATGTTTTGAATCATACTATGCTTGTGTAGCTATGGATTTTCATACTAATTAATGGAAATTTTGTGTCTTCAATGCTATATCTAGAACTTTGCATATTTTTTCTTTTGCCCATCCTTTACAACAGGTCCTTTATTGATTTTGGACCATTGTGCATGGAGTGTGCATGTGATGTTTCAACCTTGTGTTGTTGTTTTCATGTTTCTCTTGGATCAAAATATCTTTATTAAGGTGATGAAAGATTTTTTATGATGCCTTCTAACTTGGCTTCCAATCTTCATTTAAGGTGATGAAAGATTTTTTACGATGCCCTCTAGCTTGTCTTCCACACTTGAAAGTTTGTCAAAGTCTACAGACTTTGTTTGCATACATACATTTATATGTTTGTCATTGTTTGAGGAATTGATTGTTTTTCCTATTGAACATTGATCTTTTCAGAGTGTTGTTGATGGACTGTCAATGTCACTCAACCCATGTCTTGCCTTATGCCAGAGCTGAATTAAAGAAAATTTTAGGCTCTCCACTGGTACAGCATGAATGTTGTCACGCTTGTGCAAGTTGCCACAATTTGCAATTGTTGATGTAATGTTCAATTCAACATTGATGTCCAGTTCATTCTATTGGATAGGTATTCCATGTTTTGCAACATCCTATGCTTGTGCATGTTCATAACTAAATGTTTTGTCAAATTGAATAATGAAATATTTATGTTTTCAATGCTATATCTACATCTTTGTATATTTTGTCTTTAGCCCATCCTCTAAAGGGAGGTCCATTGTTGACGTTGGACCATTGTTTATGTGGTGTTTCAGCCTTGTGTTGTTTGTCATATTGATTAATGGAAATTTGTGTCGTTAATGCTATATCCAAAAGTTTTCATATTTGTCTGATGTTTATTTCTATTAATAAACTTCTCTCTTTTGTATTTGATAGGCTCTCAACATTGATTTCATCTTCTTTAAATATGTCATTATGATACTAAGACATAAATTTGCCATTGTTGAATGCTTTGACTTTGTACAAAACTTTGTCTAGAACTTTGCCTTTGTTACATCTAGTACATTTCCTTCTATGGAGTTTTATCCTATCTAGTAGTGTTGGGCTTACCCAAATTTTATTAATGGTACTCATCACTTTATTTTTACACATTTTTTATTTTGGTGCTTCCCATAGATTGCTTATCCAATCCTAGATTCAATGTTCAACACTTGAGGCTTTGCCATTTGCTTGTTGTTGCTCAAAGATATCTTACACATTTGGTAATTCTAGAATCTTAATAAAAACTTAGAGCAGTTGCTTCTTTGATTGAAGGCTTACTTTCAACGTCAATGTTCACTCCTGTTTACCAATTATTTTTTGTTGTCAATTTCTCAAGTTGTCTACCTTTGACTATTGCACCTCATTATGTCTCCCCATCGAACAAAAAATGGAAAATCAAATTCGTAATAGTTCGCTTGTTTATTGAAGGTGAAGGTTAATAACATAAGGTGTGCTCATTTATTAAAATTGAAGATTGTACTTAAAAGGTAAGGTGCATTATTAATAAGGTCGGTTGAGGTAGTGAAGGCCATGGAGGCCCATAACATGGGCGTTTACATCCACTACGTCGCAAGAATCTTGGCATTATTAAATGCCAAGACTATCTCACAAAATGGCTCAAGAAATGCATGCCTTGAGAGAGTGCTAGCAAGGAAGAGGAGTTGGCAAGGGAAAATGAAGGGAAAGGTGCTAGCAAGAAGTCGAGTTGTGATTGCAAGAAAATAATAACCTGCTCATCCCAAGAAATTGTTTGTTGACAGTGATAAGGGAAATGAGTTGGATTGTGAGCCATCGAATTTACACAATGAGGCAAAGGTTATGTCAGGCACGGATGTACAAAGTGATGTGTAGGGCTATGTAAAGTACAAACAAGACATTTCTCACCCTATGGATGCATCCTGTTCAAAGTTTGGTGGAGGACGCGACAAAGGTTCAATTATGGTGGAGCACGAGTCTAGTGGAGGTGCAAATGGATAGCAAAGCCTTGCTATTGATCAATTGAGTAGATGCAGAGTAGCATCCATGTATCGAGATGGACTTGTATGTACAGTAAGAGGTAGATGAAATGAAGAGTCATGTTTGTTTAACCAATTGGGAGGGTATTCATATTATGGAAATATAAAATGGGTTGCAAAATCGAGGCATCTTTAGATAAGTGTCTCTTACCATGCTTCAGGATGACAAGCATTACCCCTCCACATCATGTGTCACACTGTACCAGTGGAGCATGGATCCTACACATGCATGCACCTTTTAGCAATCCATAGTTTAGCCATCTTCAATGACTGCCAATGACATCTACGACATTCTTTAGATTTTCGACATGTCACACAAACGACCCCATGTCGATCAACACATCAAAGATCCATAGCATGCAACTTCTAGGTACTTTAATCTTAGCTCGAGATCGCAAACGATCATCCTGAGTGTACATGATATTAATGCAGTTACTAGCAAGATGGGATGCCCCACAGACTTACTAGGCTCAACAATAGAGCCATCCCTTGAACACATTGCACACCTGAGATGACACTCGAGGAAGGAGCCCATGGTCATGATGATGCCCAATGATGATAGTGGCATTCATGTTCAAGGTCATTTGTGCAATTATATCCACTAAATCAACAACAACAACAAGGGGATACATGTGGGATAGATTTTGTTATAATTTACACATCATTTTTTGTTCTTTTAGCTTAGATGTTATGGTCTCATGTATGTTGAATCCATGAAATGTAATGTTATATGATTTTGGGCTTGGAATCATGCCCATTAGAATTATATAATGAAGACGAACAATTTTTGGAAAAAGGACTTGAAAATAGAAAATTCTTGGGCTTGGAATCATGCCCATTAGAATTATATAATGAAGACGAACAATTTTTGGCCTGCCCCTGGGCTAGGCATTAAGGGATGGTGATTTCTGTAAAAAGCGAATCCCATTATAGTAATTTCAAAATTTTTACCATCATTTTCTCCCCCTTTCTCTCTCTCTCTTCTTCTCTCTCTCCATGCTTCTTTTTCTCTCTCTCTCTCTCAGCTTTCAGTTTGCCAAGGCAAGCCTCTTGAATGTATTCACTTGTTTAAAATAAGTAGAGCCATGATATAGAATCATTGTTCCTGACATTTGGTATTCATTTTAGCATTTATATTCTACACTGATCTTGTGGACCTCCTTGACTAAATTTCTCATCATGATAATTGAAACTTGTTCGTCTTTGAAATTGGCTCTTTATTTGTTGAACTTTCGCCTTTGGTTGGTCAACTACCCCCCTTGGTTGTCTTATACATTAACTTCTTTCTATTCTCATTGGTAGACACGTCTTCTTTTGTGTGAATATTTTCTCACCCTCTTGCATTTGTGTTTGCCACTCTGTTGAGCCTCTTGAACGAGGCTCAAGAAGGGCTTCAACAAGAGACAAGGCAAATGAAGGACACTACTAATTACAATAGCAAATAAAGGTCCCTTCCTTTTCATCATGCATTTTGTGCAACTCCCTCTAACAAGGTGTGGTGGGCAGCACTCACTTGCATTTACATTCAATGTACCTACTTGTCAAAGTGAGGTAGGTACCTTTAAGGCTAGCACTAATATCCATGTTGACAAGGCGACCCTCGTCGCTCCGCTCAATGCATTCCAAGAACGTTCTTATTTGGGTTTGGTTAGTACGATGTTGACCTAAGCTAATGGGTCATTTTGCTCAACTTGGTACTTAGCTTGATAGACCACTTCACTAAAAAGAATCTCTCTCAATAGTGTCTTAAGCAATTGCCTCTCTCTCTCTCTCTCTCTCACTGTTTGCCTTCACAATTGTTTCCTTTCCACTTTACTTGCATTTGTCTATTCACCTCTTCTATTTCACCTCTCCTACCAAATTCAATTAATTAATTAGTTTTGGTGCATGGAGGCTTAATTAACCTATGTTTTATAGTTTAATTTATTTATACTTTAATTAACCTATGTTTCTCTCATAATAGTATTATAAATCATCCCCTCCCCCTTTGGGATGTCCTTTCCTCTTTAATTCCCTTCCCCCTCCCCCCTTTGTTTAATTCAAACTCTCCCCCTCCCCCAAAGTGAGACTACCCCTCCCCACCCTCTTTTATCTAATTCAAGCCCTCCCCCTCCACCCTTTATCCCTAAACATTTTGCTAGCATATACCACTCCTCCCTTCCCTCCTCCTCCCAACTAATTAAATTATATGATTTTTCCAACGTTAGGGGGCCCTATTCATGCAATCCATTGTTAACATGCATTATTCCTTAACTGCTTCATTCATGTAACTATTATATATATATCTAGATGAACCAAGGAACATGCCCAGACGCATTCTCTAAAACCACAACATAATGGAGTTTCAATCTCATGATAGTCACTCATAAGGTTGAAAACCATAAACTCCCATCATTCATAGTTGAAAAATGGCACTCTGCCTCACAAAGCCCAAAATGAAGGCGAACCACATTCACACAACTAGGACCACCATTCATAGAGTTACATTTTTTAGCAATCCTGGTAAGGATGCTAGAAATCCACAATACAAGGTATACGCATTGGAAGATAGAGGCCCATGAACTCACAGTGGTGTTCATGTGGAATTCAAAGCTTCTTTCCTTTATACTCAAGCAAGTATATAGACAATGATCATGAGAGATGTAAAACCAACAGTATATATGTTTCTAACCAAGAGATGGACACGATACTAAAACTAGTCCAAAGTCCCACCAAAATGTGGACCCCTGTACAAAGTTCTCATACTTGTGTGACACTTTAGAACATCCATGGAGGCACATCCAACTTCCCAATGTACTCCCCTTTTAATCCACAACATCCATGTAACTTTGACCTTCGCAAAATGGCCTAGTGTATCACAGTAAACACACTTTTTCTCCTCTCTTTTTAGGGTTTTTTGAAGTGTCATCTTTATCCTCACAATTGTCCTTCTTGGGCTTTCCATTGCTAGGCTTTCCCTTCCGCTTGTCGAGATTGACTTTGTCTTTCACTAGCAATGCCTGGTCATCTTCATTGTTATAAAGTTTCTCCAGGCCCTCCTACTACTAAGGAAAGAAGCATATAATATTACTTTATAGCTTAGCGGTCCTATGACTCACTCATGGGAAAAAAAAGGTTTTGGGTTCAAATCTTCGTTTGAAGTATTAGAAAGCTCCCCTTGGACATAGCCTATGCATAAAATAAATTAAGCCATTGAGAAACATAGGTTAATTAATGCATAAATAAATTAAGCCATGGTAATACGGGACCAAGCCCCTCAAAAGTCAAAGGTTTGTTCCTCTCTCCAGTTGTCACAGTATTGACAAAGCCCTTAAAAGTCCTTGGTACCATCCCAAGTAATGCCCAGTATTGACAAAGCCCTTGAAAGTCCTTGGTACCATCCCAAGTACTAGTAATGCCCACTGGCTCGAGTCCACCTAACCAACGGATGCCAATTCATCTCTCACCACCTTCACCTTCGTGAAATGGTCATGGACCTATTTCCTTCATCTATAATAAATGATGATTGAGAGCAAGGATCTAAGATGCATTTTCCATCTCTTGCAAGTCCTTTAGAGTGGCACATGCCTCAACCAATGTATCCACCATCTGGATATGAGAAATCACCGCATCTACCGTCATCTCTATGATCAATGCAAGGGCTCGAGCATCTTTGTCCTCCCATGCTTCGAACTCGTTTGGATCTACAGCAAAGATGACTTTTCCCAACGCATTCTTAATGTCCATGAAGATAGGATCCACTCCCATTATGATCTTCCACATCTTCTTGGCCTTAACTTCCAAATAGGATCATTGGTCCTATCAAGCTTCCCGATCTCATTAACAGTAACCATAGGTGCAGGAGCACCTCCACCGGGCCTACAGCCCCACCGAAAGCCTTTGAACCACCTGCACCGGTACCCTTGTTTGCATACATAGCTTCTACATATCACAGAGTATGAAACTTTCTGTAGCAACCAAATATACTTTGCACAAACCTACCTAAACCTGAATCACACTCCTCACAAGGGCGCAATCCTTAAGACGTAGAAGATGATTCCTAGAGCTTTTGTCCTTCCTTGCCTTCAAGATCCACCATGTGAACTTCCATCTAGGCTCTGATACCATTGGAAATCCACAACAGAGGGTATACGCAGCAGAAGATAGATTATGTGTGGCCGTGGAACTCACTCATGACGTTTATGTGGAATCCAAAACTTCTTTCCTTTGTGCGCTCAACATACATATGCAGGCAAGTAAACAAACACTGCTCATAAGTAGAACCACCAGTATATATATCTCCATCCAAGAGATGGACACAATACAAAAACTAGTGCAAACTTCCACCAAAACGTTGGCCCGGTATAAATAAAATATGTTGTTCTCCTACGTCCGTGCCACTTCCAGAAAACTCATCCTGCGTGCTGCCCTAGAGCTTGGGATGGCCTCATTATAGTGCCTGCAAACACACTTTCACGCTGCCCCTCCCAAACAGCCAAATACAAAGCCAATGCTTGCCCCTTTGATCCGTACTCCTTGCTGCCTGGCAGACAGCCAATGGTGAAGCCTCCTGTGAGCTCTATGTCTGCTGCAGTCTGCGAACTTCTTGCTCTCCTGGCTAGGTTCTTTACGCTGGCTGGCTGCTGCTCCAATCTGCTCCCAAAACGATCCTCCAATGGATGTGATGATCCCTGGAGGGCTCCCATTTATAGGGGCAAATAGCCCCCCAAAACTGACCGACCAGACAGCCTCTTCCTGGGCTCTGTTCAACCCAACTTGCTGGTCTACGGGTTCACCCCAATGTGGGAATGGTCACCTCCCCATCTGTGAGCACCCAAATGAGGAGTGCATCGGGGGGGTGAACCATAGGTGGAATGTATTCAGCAACTGAGCAATTCCCAATTTACGGGGCAATCAAATAGCTCAAAGGCCAGCTCTCTCAGCCAAACAAATGGCCAGAAAGTCCAGCTGGTCTGGCCGACCAGATCTGGCCGACCAGCTGGCAGGCCCAACCGACCAGCTGGCCGACCTGCTGGCAGGCCCACCGACCAGCTGGCCGACCAGCTAGGTCTGGCCTATAAGAGGCCTCTGCCCTCACACTTCCGGTGACAGGACAAGACCTGCAGCTGCTCCTCATCTCCTCCATCTTTTGCTGCAGGCCCGCCTGCTCCATCTACCTCTCCTCTCCACTTCTGCCTCCTCTGCTGCCTCTCCTTCCTGCCTCCTGGCTGCTCCATCCTCTCCTCCAGATCTGTCCCAACTTCTGCTCCTGTGCTCAGATCTGCTCCTCTACTTCAGCTCAGCTCCTTCTGCTCCAGATCTGTCCCATCCTACTCCAGATCTGTCCCCTTCTGCTCCTCTACTTCAGCTCAGCTCCTTCTGCTCCAGATCTGTCCCATCCTACTCCAGATCTGTCCCCTTCTGCTCCTCTTCTCCAGATCAGCTCCTTCTGCTCCAGATCTGTCCCCATCCTACTCTAGATCTGTCCCCTTCTGCTCCTCTGCTACAGATCAGCTCCTTCTGCCCCAGATCAGCTCCTTTTCTTCATCATATTGCTATTCCAGATAGCCTGAAGGTTCCTTCCTCAGAGCATGCTGGTTTCAGCCATTTCCTAGGGCAGCTCCAGCTCCCATCATCCTCGTCATCATTGAGCTACACGGAGGACTGCGTTACGCTCCCTCTGCTGCTATCTTTTCTACTGTCTCTCTACATGGAATCATCTTTCTGATTCACCTCAGCCACGGTCCTTCAGACACGACGGCTTGAGGTTCTTGTATTCAGTTTTTCATATTACCGACAGGCACTATGTTTTCTGAGTTCCGTTCTTCAGTTGTATCTGAGTATTGTCTATTTTCTAATCGCTCCACTGCAAACCCTATGGTTTCTCTATCGTTTCTCTATAGAATGGCCTGCCACATGCACAGCATCTTGGCTGTCATGTGGGCAGGACACTCATCGTGGAGAAGGGGCTGCCACATGGGCAGCACCTCACAGGGAAAGGGCTCAAGGGGCTGCCACATGGGGAACACATGGGTTGCCATGTGGGCAGCACAAAAGCCTGGAAGAGGTACAGCAAAGAGTGTGTGTACAGGCTGCAGACAGGCCCTGGAAACGGTGCCACATGGGGGATGACATCAGCAAGGGTACAGCCACTGTACGGATCAGTACGGGCTGCTGCAGCGCAGTGTACGGAAGGTGTGCAAGGTGCGCCAGGGTCCAGCCAAGGGCTGAGCAGAGGCAGAACAGTAGCAGCATGGAGTCGCACTGTTGCATCAGGTATTGGGCAAGTCTATGGCCTGCAAAAAGGGCTGGCAGGGTAAGCAGTCCAAAGAAGCTGGGTCCTGCATGGAACAAAGGGCCAGCAAAGGGCCCTAAATAGGGCTGGATAGGCAGCCAACCATCTGGTCGGTTGGCTAGGGCTGCTACAGACCAGCCAGTCCGCCCAATTAGGGCTGGCTGGTCGGTTGGTTCTGGTGTTGAAACAAACGTGGGCCCAAGAATACCCCATTCAGATATAGGACTCCAATTTCAGGCACGAAAACGCAAAGTAAGGCTAATCAAGCATCAATAATCATGATTTATGGTTGAGACTAATTGTACAAAGGAAGCAGCTGTAGGATTGGAAGGAGCATATAGGTCAGATATCCAAATTTGTATTTTTAGGGGGGAAAAGTATACATAGCACATATCATATGTTTTATTATAGCTATGATCAATGCAATTGGGCCAGTTTTGCTCAATTTCAGTCAAAACAGAATCATTCTACAATATGGCTTTGGTGGTTTTGAGGCCACTCCAAGGCATCACACAGCTATACCGCTCCACTATATGTATCCCATCTGAGTTTTACTGAAGAAAAGTTATCACACTAGCCAAGAAAGAAACACACAAAAATCTGCTCAGTTTGAGTCAAAACAGAATCATTCTACACTATGATTTTGGTGATTCTGAGGCTACTCACAAAGTGTATCCCATCTGAGATTTGCTAAAAGAGGGCCATCACACTAGGCAAGAAACATGCAAAAATCCTTGAAAGCTGAAGAGTTGGACATTCAAGAACCACAAAAAGATGGCAAAAATCAAATTCGCTAGATGCAAGTTCTGCACGTCTCTTACAATTGACTGACCAGTGAGGAAATTTATCCCAATGTTGGAGTTCTCGGAGTCTGGAACGGAAGATCTATTGATGTTGCGTTCCCATAAAACTCCTCCAGGTTGTAATGAGCCCTCTCCTTTGGAAGAAAGAGATGCACCACAACATCTCCTGTCACACGCAATGGCTAATAATGAGAATCACAGCACGCACGATTAGAAACGTTAGTGCAGTATCGTTGAGCTTGCTTTCTTGATTGAACGATGCAATCACAGCAGAGTACCAAAATCAAGCAGAGTCCACGAATTTGGTCGAGTGTCACCCCTAGGAGCGGTCTCAAACCGTTCCAATGCTATGTCTCGCATTCTTTTCCTATGCATCACAAAAGCCCGCAATACACGCCGTTATTATCACTCTCTTCTTGCCGTTCAGAAGCTTTACATGACCACATTCATTGAGCAAAATCCTAAAAACCCTGTAGCAGATACATTCATATAAATTCTTGTAGGACTCCAGACACGAAATACTTCGTACTGGTACGCTCCCGTAAATTTTATAACGTACCCAATCGCATCAAGTTGTGGGCGGGAGAAGGCAGTCGCAATGACAAAAAAGCGTGTCCAATACACTAGAGGTTTAACATGTAAAACCTTGATTTCCACTGCTTTAACGTCATTTGCTGCCTCTGCAAGAGCCACCGCAACTGCACAGTTTCATTCGATGTGGAAAATCAAGGAAGGTTTAATGAGAAGACCGAGTTTCCTAATATTGTAAACCTTGCTATGAAGTATTCAAGGGATTGCAAGCTCTACATCTGTTTCAAACTGGTGATTGTCAAACATTAGGGAATCATTCCTCAGATTTTCACAAGAGTTATACTTTACATGCTAGGGTTTGTGAATCATCGTCAACTTCCGCAGAGGGCGACCTTGCATTTGAATCTGCAAGCACTACCTGGCCGAGCTCATCAAATAAGGCGTCCAGTTCTTCTTCGTCCATGTCTTCATCCATATTCTGACATCGAGTATAAACGTACTTCATGTGCATTCAAGTTATACAGTTTCTAAGATTTGACCAACCTTACTGAGCTGATCTATACGCAATCTATGGCTTCGAGATCTCATACTGCCTGTGTGGTCCGAAGCTTTCACATTCGCTAGTTTGATAAAAAATTGAAGTCTGCAAGGTGAGATTTGGGTTCAAAAGTGTCCTAACAACGAGCATAAGCAGTAAGCCAAACCTCTTGTCCGGTCTTGATGGGAGGCTGCGCGCGAAGGGCGTTGCCACGCTGAGACAAGGAGAGTGAAGGGCGAGGTGTGGGCAAGGGCCTCTTCCGGTGAAGAAGCGATGTATGGGTGAAGGCGTAATACGGGATACGGGCAAGGAGAAGATCCCGGGACGCGTTGGGGAGTGCACAAGAGACGTAATGCACCAGAGGCAGGGATTGAAACATCTTCTGGGACGAGGACAAATCTGCACTTTAATCTCATCTTGGAGCCTTTTAACAACGCTCCACATCCATCCATTGTATATATATACATTTACATTACATTTATATATCAAAACTATAATTATCTATATATATCTCAAAACTATAGAAGCTTATAGGGCATTCCCACCAAAAGTGGATAGGCAACCGGTTACTTGAAAATTTCACTAGACCTTTCGATGGGTTTAAGAGATGTGCTTGCTGCTTTCAGTTAATCGATGTTGATGTCTCCAAGTATGTTGAGTGGATTGCTAGTGTCTATCGTTGTCACAACTTGGTTCAGATCTCCTATAAAGGGTGCCTTGAGTAATTTGTATCTACTATTATGTGTAGTTTGTTGCATGTTCCACTGTGGAAGGTTGCGCTTATTAGTTTCACATCATTTTGTTCTTTGGTGGAAATTTCACTAGAGCTACCACCAGAGGGCTTGAGAGTGGTGTAGTTGAAGCGGGATGTATTGTTTGTTGTGATATAGGAGGACGTAGGTAGAGGGCATTGTCGATGCATTGTTGTTGTTGTTCAATTTAACATTCCTTCTTTGTGAGGAGAATATAAATGCTGGAGTGGCCTAACCAGTAGGCACTGATTCGTGCCTGATAGTGTCGTTTGGTCTTTGATCTTCGTCCAAATGTGGTCTAAAGTTCGTTGGTAAATTGTTGTTGGTTGGTTGATTATTTCAGTGCACGATGCTTGTTGAAGGGTATTCCTCAAAATGTTCGATGTGTGTGTTGCTTTCAGCCTATCGACATTGATGTCTCCAAGTATGATGGTTGGATTTTTGGTATCTATCGTTGTCAAAATGCATTCTAAGTTTTCTACAAAGCAATGGGTGTTTGCCTTGGGTGATTTGTAAGCTGCTACTATGTGTAGGTTGTTGTAAGTTTCATTTCGTAAGGTTGCGCTTATTAGCTCCACATTGTTGCCTGAGCTTTTCGAGCCATAGCTTTAAACATGGGAATGAGCTCTTATATTTCAAGGAGCTCCTATAACCTCTATGTTAGCCTTGATAATAGGAGTTCAAGGTATGTAGATCATCTAAGAGCGCATTCCCACAGTCTTAAAGTCTCGTCACTATTTTTACAAAGCATCCATCTGCTACTATTCTCATGCTTTTGCTCCACATAATTAGCCTAGAATGGTAGCTATATTCAAGATGTTTGTGACGTCTTCTACACAAAGTTCTAGTATTTTTGCTCAAGTAGAATTTTACTTTTTTTCCAGCTTCAACCACCTTTTTATATCATTGCCTCCCTTGTCAGTTTTCACATTCAAGAGTGGACTTAATGCGCGCACAATTGTCTAGCACTTCTATGCTCAAAAGTCTCCTAGTAAATTTGCAAATCATGCATTTGAACAATACTATTGATATTGAGAGTGCTTGAATGATATGATTAAATATCATCTTATGGTTCTTTGCAAGGGTTGGCAAAATTGGAAAGAAATGTATGCAAATACCAAATGTCAACACGTCTATAGCGCATATAGGATTCAATTATAAAATTTTGAGGAATACGGACGTAGTCAACACTCAGTGGTATTTGACTTTCCATAAGTAATAGCCTAAGGGAAATATGAAGGTGTGCAGCCTATCATCATGAGTGAGGCCCTCAATCACCAATGCCATTATGGGGAATTAGGATATATAGGTAGGCATACACAAGAAGGCGTGGAGCCACTGTCCCATGTGGTTATGCCTTTGCCATCTTTCGAGCATCTCTACCATCAAAGTGAGGCTAGGGCTATCTTTTTTCTTCTATCAAGTATAACTGTGTCTTTACGAGCCACTCGTCAACAATGAGGCAACTAGGCTATCCTTTCAAGAATGAGGGTGAAGATGGGGATGCTCATTAGTATGCGCCACTCCTTTAGCCTGAGTTCTTTCACAATTGGATGCACATTCTTGCCATGATAGATGTTGCACTTCCTCTTATGACCTACTTATCCTTCCTTTGGTAAATGTTGTTTGAGCACCAGTCATGCACCAAGCTTGCAATATGCAAAAATGGTATGAACCATGCTAGGTAAGTAAAGATAAATAATTTGATTTTAATTCTCTTAAGTACTCCCAATGGTCGGGCCATACTGCCATTAGCCAGCTTCACTACTAGGGAGGTACCCTCTAGGTTGGGTTTTCCTCATTTCTTCCAATATTGGTTTGTTATGACACTCACTCCAGCTCCTCCATCAAGTAAGGCTTTTACGTTACGTTTTTGGCAAGAGATGGGAATCACGGCATTCGTATCATCACTTTTATAGTATTGTCCTAGCTTGTTGATAGGGACCTTAGGTAGGTTTTGGCTCTCCTCTTGAGATTTCACCACTTCCAAGCTAAGGGGCTCAGGAGCTACAACTAGTATCCTTTTGCCTTTGGGAAAGTCGATTGTATCAAGTATAAGTGCATCTTTCTTAGGTGCAATTATACTTCAATTTGTAGTCATTCACAAGCGTAGTTCAACCTTGTGTTTGGAGTCTTCTAGGGTATAGTTTTTAGCCAGGTTGCATCTTCTAAGTTGTGGCTTGTTGTCTCAATAGTAAAGAGCCTAATTTTTTCCAACACACATTTCCAGTAATCATTTGCAACACACAAAACAAATAACTGATAATTTATTTATTGCTATGAAACAAAAATATACGGCATGTCCTTTTAAAAAAATTCATGCAGGTCACATATGCTTTGTCAAACTATGGCTAAGATCATGTGATGTGAGAAAATTAAGGGAGAGAGATAATATACTTTACAAATATGGATACAATAATTGGAAATTCACATAAGAGAGACATTCAAATTTAATGGAAACCTATATCTAGACATAAGAGTTGATATTGTAAGGGGTAGGAAGAGGATTGTTTGCACACTCTATAGTTTAACCAAAAGAAATTATTTTCCCTTATAGTGGCACACAATACAGATATAATGAATGAATGAAACTAATAGTATAAAATCAAATAATAAAGAAGCATGCATTATGCGAGGATCAAAGTATGAAATGAGAGGAGAATCTGAGGTGATTCTAGATATGGAAAATCTATATGTGGTTCAAAGTGTGACATGATCAGATTATTGTTAGAGCTATATAGTGGTTTTATACCTTTGTACTATCAACATGCACTTTGCACTATATTATTCAAAACTAGCCTATGGACACCCTTTGTATATATATATTTCACATAGATATATATATAGTGGCTCTAGTTTTTCCCTTGTACTCCCCAAGGGTTTTTTCATCCCACAGCTAGAGGGCATAGTTTGAGCGAGGGTGTTAGAGCTATATATAGCTCACCCTAACTTAGCCTAGCCCTCCACTATATATATGCCTATAATCTATGAATAGGTTCATTTACTTGGGAGCAACTCTTGTGTCTCTCTCCCCTCTTTCTCTTCCTCTCAACAATTACTACAAGAAACTACGCATCTTCAAGAGAGCTTTTTTTATATATCACGATCTTTCAATCTCTTCTCAAACATGTGTTTGATTTGAAAGAGAGAACATTGTACATATTAGTGTGACTTGATATTCATTGATATGGATAACCTATGACAAAACCAATGAAGGGATGGATGTGTTTCAAAGATTACACTACTACATGGCCAATTTGAGATGACTATTAAAAGAAGGCACGTATCTTTAAGCAACCATGTATGCACACACATTTATAAAAAATGATAATAGAATTAAAACATTACAAGCGTGATGGTCCCTACTCTTAGGCAATGCATTCAAAGAAAGATTTGAGGTTTCTACGGTGCAACTCACAAACTAATATGGGAATAAGAAGCGATTGGGAAGTATTTTGTCAGAACAAACTGCAATAGTAAGTTTACCATTTGAAGTTTCTATGTAGCATGCAATACATTTTAAATATTATTATGATGATGAGTTTTATTGTGTCTTTATCTTATAAAATATTGAACTTTCTCAAAATAAATTCTTTTGCTTAAAAATGGATGACTTTGTGAATTATTGCATTGCCTTTATTACAAGAAGGAATCACATGGTCCACATGATATAGGTACACAAGAGTTTTCATAGAAAAACAATTGTATTTTACTTGAATGGGACTCTATTATACAAGAGTGAAGGTTTATCTACAAACCATGTAGATTATCAAATTAGACATGAAATAGTTATTTAACAAGAGTGTTGATTTGAATCCCTAGAACTTTATGTACATAATGCAATGTGGGAGAGCAGTCATGTGAGGAGAGAAGTTGTACGAACAATTTCCTTTATCGAGTTACAAAGAAGAGGTTCCCTTTCTTTATGGTATTGGGTCAAGAAAAATGCTACATACAACAAAACCCTCATCTATTTAGATTTGATGAGGCAAACGTGGAAGAGATGTTTAAAGCTCTAGATTATAGCCCATACTAAGGGATGTAAACCATCTTAGAATTTGCATGAGTGATAACATGGTAGGATACATAAATAGCTCAACGTCTTGCAAAGATAAAATGAAAGCTTACTAGTAATATTTTCCAAAGTCACTTGCATGGAAGAAACATGCCACAAAGGCTATATTGTGCTTGTTATTAGAAAGGACATCAATGTAGGTGAAGCAATTTTTAAAGAAGAGGATTTCTTTTATTTTTAAAAAAAGAGACTATGATTTGAGTAGACAAAATGTTGGAGGCTCTCCATTTGTAATAGTATATATCATATTATTTCTAATAGAATTTTGTGAAATTGAAGCATTCTATCCAATGTTGAAGCTTTTATATCAATCATTTGTACTATGTTTTGGTTTAATCAACACAAAAAAATTTTCTTCCCTGAAAAAAAGGTAAAACAAGAAAGCTATGTGACCATCATGTAAATGCATACATAAAATTGCTCTTTGGAAGGAACTAGGGGTGCAAGAAATCTAGTGAGAGCCTTTGTGGCTTGGAATATCCCATCATAAAATCCTTTTTGAAATGTTCTAGACAGGTCAAGCAAGACACAAGTGGGCATTATGTACTTTATTTCAGATTCATCAGCATGAGAGAAGTGAAATTTTGAATGCAATAGTGGGAGATATCAAAATTTGGGAAAAATAAACGGTCATGTCTTGCCACCTCCAGTCATACACAACACCAATTGATGCCCCTTGAACAAGTGCAAAATGGCTCATTAATGAATTTGATGCAATGAGTTAAGAAACGGAGCCAGCTTGGCATGCTTAGGGGTCTCATTGTGAGGTAGTGACTTGAAAAGGAACCATTGCAAAATGACAAATAATCTCTAATTTAGCTAGAGAGAATTCCACATGTATCAATTTTTTTCTAACCAATATGACCAAATATACATGTTTTAAGATCACCATGTAGTAGCTCCATAAGTATGGAGTGCATTTTTTCAAAAAGTTTGCCTTTCCAACCAAATAAGATTATGTAATTTAGTGTGCCCTCATATGTATACATATAATTATAGTAAAGTATTGGACACCCCCTAAACCATAGCAAAGCTTTTTAATTGGTTGCATCCTTTGGTTTTTGCGAAGCTCAAATAGTGCACTTTCAAATGATCCGTTTCTTCCATATATGCATAAAACAATATATGTTGATGTTTGAAAAATATTTTGGATATCCCATGCAGTACAACATGCATGCTTCATAGGCATTACAATATTTGAAATAGTTATTTAAAATTCCAGATACCAAGTTTGTCACATTCCATTGGGAAATGTATAAGTTAGGAATCGAGAAAGTTACCCATACAATTTGATATATTTGCTGAACTTCACAGAATATGGCTACCCAATCATGCATTGGCGCACTAGTCACGTATTAATAGTAGTCTTCCATGAACATGTTAGAAACTATGGAGAAACTATGAAGCAATCAAATCTTGAAATGCTTCTAGCCTTGAAATTACTAGCAATTTTGTTTAATTAAAATTAAATATCTCAAAAAAAGGTCATGCGCTATTCTAATGAAAGCTTCTATGGCTTGCCATATCTAATGCAAATTTCTTTTTTGTCTTGAATTGATTTACATTTATGCATGGGGTGTCTTGGTTATTGGATTGATAGGATAGAGATTGCCATTGCACTATATTTCAGTAGGCAAACTATATACCGTATGTAAGCCCTTCTAGTTGTAATCTTGTCTATGGTCTACTAATGATACCATGCTTCTTTTCGGAGCTTCATGTGCAAGAAATATTTTTGTATCCCCTTGTTTAGATTGTCATGTCATTTTGCATTGCTTGTTCAAGTGCACAATCTGATCAACTTGCCTTCTTCAAGTGTTGTTTGAGTCTGCTCCTTGAAGTGGAATACGAGCTTTGCCCTCTTTTGTCCATTTCGAAAGACAAAATGATTGCACAAGATCAATGACCAAGATCAAGGCCAAGTTTTGCAAGTGTACCTAAAGTAATAGGAAAGGCAATGTAATCTTGACAAGTAGCAAAAGTAGTTATGGGGGCACATAAAAGATTAATGACCTCTAGGTTGCCAAGTTAAACAACATTGTAAAATCATAGGCAAATGTGCTCTAGGAAAATGTCAACTTGTGACATTTTTGGTTTCCTAAACATAAAGTGCACGAAAATAGGAGTCCAAAAGTAGCACCATCTTTACAAGCATTGACCCTCAATTCACTATTCATGCTATGCCCTCACCACCCTCCCCGACTCCCATGCAAATGAAAATGTAGATGCCTATTGCAATCTTCTCCTCCCCCTCCTCCTCCTTCTTGCTAGCCTCCACCCTCACCTCCACCCCAATGCAAGTGCAAATGCCTATTGTAATCCTACTCCTACTCTTGCTTGCCAACCTCCTCCCTCCTTGCCCACAGCCATGACCTCCATTATCCTGACCCGCAAGAAGCAACTCTCTATGGCTTAGACATGCAGTTTGATGCTCTTCATGTTCCTCCCAACCTTCTCAAGAGACCAACACCTGCACCTACATCTGCTTGTAACTGCACTTTGTTGAAGAGGAAGAGGAGTACCAAAAAACCACTTGTTCCGCTGCGCTTTCAAAGTTGAGTTGTCTTGCTCCTTTCTTGCGAGGCTAGTTTGTTGCCACAAATTCTAGCCTGTGAGTGGCATTTTCCTCCTCTACTGTCACCTTATTGATGCTTTTACGCTTACGAGCCATTGTTATGTTGTTGCCCTTAAATTCAGGCTCTTAATGCATAGGATTGCTGCTTATGACACCCTCCACCATCCTCGACGTTGCTGCAGGGGTTGGCTTTTCCCTTGCTGAGCTCGCCTCGCAAGGTTCTCTCTAAGCTCACCGCCTCATAAGGTTCTTTGCACTAGGGCTGGCACTATGGTACTTTCCTCCAATGAATATTGGGCCATTGGCCTTTACCCCAACAACCTCCCACTTAAAGGCCAATGCACCTTTAAGGGAGAAGATGGGCATCCTAATGTCATCCGACACCACCCATCAACACTCTGCAATGTGCGAACCGCTCTGAGGAAAGACTCTTTGTAAGAAGATCTGCAGGGTTCTCATCTGTGTGAACCTTGATAGGCTAGATATGCACTTGTCCTCAATCACCTCTCTGATGAAGTGATACTTCACATCAATATGCTTTGTCTTCGCATGGAAGACAAGATTCCGTGCCAACTGGATGGCACTCTGATTATCACAGTGCAAAACTAAAACCTCTCTTACAATGCTCAAGTCTCCCACTAGACGAGTAAGCCATATTGCTTCCTTGCATGCCTCAGTGGCTACAACATACTCTACCTTAGTGGTAGACAAAGCCGTACATGGCCACAAATGAGAGACCCATGAAGCTGCACCTCCAGTGAATGAGAAAACATATCCTGTAGTAGACCTCATGGTGTCTACATTCCCTACAAAATCAACATCTACATATCCAACAAGAGATGTGTCCTTCCTCCCAAAGAAAATGCACATGTACTTTGTACCATTCAAGTATCTCATGATACCTTTCACTGCCTCCCAATGCTTCTTGCCAGGATTTGCAATATACCTGCTAATAGCTCCCACTGCAAAAGCAAAATCTAGACATGTAGCAACCATGGCATACATCAAGCTTCCTACTACATATGCATAAGCTATCTTTGACATTTCAGCCCACTCCAAAATTAACTTAGGGCTGTCCGCTTGGCTGAGTTTCACATATGGAGGCAACGGGGTACTTATGGACTTCCCCCTCTCCATATTGAAATGCTCAAGTACCTTGCTAATGTACTCTTTCTGTGACAAATGAAGGAGTTTCTTGCTCCTATCACGAACAATCCTCATGCCAAGTATGTGACTGGCATCACCCAAATCCTTCATGTCAAAGATCTCATGCAACCTTTTCTTCAAGGCATCCACATCCAAAGTAGATTTCCTAGCAATAAGCATGTCATCAACATATAAAATCAAAATAAGAAGGCTTCCATTTGATGCCTTCTTCGTGTAGAGGCAATGATCTATCTCTCTGTGTGTACCCTTGGGATTGCATAAATGCATCAAACTTATAGTACCACTCCCTAGGAGCCTGCTTCAGCCTTTTCTGAAGCTTGCATACCATTTGTTCTTTGCCTTGCACAACAAACCCCTCTAGCTGCTACATATAGATGTCCTCATGAAGATCTCCATGTAGAAAAGCTATTTTTACATCCATTTGGACAAGCTCCATGCCCTCTCTAGCAACCAATGCAAGCACTATACGAAGGGAGTCATCTTCATCACACTAGGGAAAAGATCTCATCAAAGTCAATACCCTCTCCTGCTTAAAACCCTTGGCTACCAACCTTGCCTTATACTTAGGCAATGCATCCCCGCTGGAGACATCTTCAGCTTGTAAACCCATTTGCATGGCAATGCATGCTTTCCTTTGGGCAAATAAACCAAATCCCAAGTAGCATTCTTCATCAAAGAATCCATCTTTGACTGCATAGCCTCCTCCCACTTGTGCTTGTCATCCCTAAACATAGCATCCTCAAAGCATGAAGGGTCACCACAATCTGTCAATGTGGCATAATCTAGAGATAGAGCATATCTCTATGGAGATCGTGAGACTCTAGTGGAACGTCTCAACACTTGCTCACCATGAGCACCTTGCTATCCCAACTGATTTTACTGCATAACCTGAGGTTGTTCACCTAGATGTGGCTCTCCCACCTCACGAACACCACTCTGCGTATCTCAACAATCTTCTCTGGCTTCTTGTGCATCTTGTCCTTATTAAAGATAATATCATGGCTACGTACTATCTTCCTCACCTCTGGATCCCACAATGAGTATCCCATCTCACCTGAATCATCATATCCAAGAAAAATGCACGTCCTTGACTTTGGATCAAGCTTGCTGCATTTTTCCTTAGGGATATGAACATAAGCTTGACAACCAAATACACGAAGATGCCCATAAGATGGTGGCTTGCTTGACCAAACCTCTTATGGCACTTTCCCATCTAGTACTAGCCTTGCTAGGTGATCTATTGATAAGATGTATTGATGTCTTGATAGACTCAGCCCAAAAGCCATGAGGTAGACTGGCATTAGAAAGCATGCTTATATTCCTTTCTTGAATAGTTCTATTCATCTTCTCAGCAACCCCATTCTGAGAAGGATTCTTAGGAGTAGTCAACTCCTGCTTGATGCCACGTAGCTCACAAAATTCTTAAATGCATGAGAGGTATACTCTCCTCCATTGTCAGTGTGCAAGCATTTGAGCTTCTTGCCAGACTGATTTTTAGCAAATGCTAAGAAATTTTGAAATGCATCAAAGACATCACTCTTCTTCCGAAGAGGATAGACCCACACTTTCCGTGTAGCATCATCAATGAAAGTAGCAAAGTAAGAAGCACCACCCAATGAGATAGTAGGCATAGGTCCACACACTCACTGCTCTAATGGTTCAAGCCTCTTCTTGCCTAAAGATTTTTTATGTGAAGACCGTGCTTGCTTCCCATCCATGCAATGCTCACACAAGCTAAAATCTGAAAAATTAAACACGGGAACATACTGCAAACTAGAAAGTATCTTCATTCTCGTCATGCTCATGTGTCCCAACCCATGATCCCACAAATAGACGGATGGCTGCTCAGTCACATTGATTACATTATCTCTTATGCCTGACACCATTGAGTGCAGCATTCAATGCTTGGAACCTCTAGCAATCACAAGTGACCCTTTGCAAATTTTCCATGTATCATTGCCAAAAAATACATGATAGCCATCATCATCAAGCTGTCCCCTACTTATCAAGCTCTTTTTCATATTTGGAACATGCCTAACATTCTTGAGTACAAATGTAGAACCATTAGGAAGAGACAAGTGGATATCTCCCGCTCCAACAATGTCACATGGATAATCATTTCCAAGTCTCACGGTTCCTTTCCTTCCTACATCATAAATGGTAAACCACTCCCTATGTGGAGTGACATGGAAAGATGCTCTTGAGTCTATTATCCAATTTTGTGATAATGCATCATCACTAGTCACAAGAAAAGCATGCTCAAACATAGAGGCATAAAGAATGTCACCCTCATCACTATTGTTGCTTATGGCATTCACTTCCTCTATATTGATTGTGGATTTCTCTTCCTTCTTGGGCTGCACATTAGCTTTGCCTTTGCCTTTATCGTTCTTCCATTTGTAGCAATCCTTTTTGAAATGGCCTTTCTTCCCACAATAGAAGCATTCCAAATCCTTTTTGGCATGGGATTTTTCTCTAGATTTGCTTCTAGACTTGCTTGTATTTCTGTCCTGGTATTTCCCCCTAGAATATGACCTCCCTCTCACATTGAGAGCTTTTGAACTTTTAGTTCCATCATTGTTCTTTCTATTTACCTCCTCAATGAGAAGGCTACTCTCAACATCACTGCTTGTTAGGCCTCCTGCATAGGCTGAATTGCTTATAGTAGTCCTAAAAGTGTCCCAAATTTCAAGTAGGGTGACCAATAAGAACATTGCCTTAATTGAATCATCAAAGGCAATCTTTTGTACTTAAAGTTGACTGAAAATTGTGTTGAACTCATTTAAATGGCTAGACATTGAAGTCCCTTCTTCCATGCAAAGATCTATGAGTTTCTTCAGCCAATATGCTTGACAAGCGGCACTCTGCTTCTCATAAAGATCATGCAACTTTGTCCACACACCATAGGCACCATCTGCAATATATTTCACATTGAAATACACCGATTTTAAAAGTGTAAGCATGATCGTGGAGCATGCAAGCTCATCCAATTCCTTCCACTCTTCATCATCCTCCCACTCCTCTAGCATTATGCCTTTGCATATCAAGGTAGAAGAAGGAGAGATAGGAGGCATTTGAGAAGAAGGAGGAATCTAGTTGGAATCTTCTAAGAATCTCATTCTTGGCACTCAGATTCTAACCAAGCTCTGATACCACGTGTAAATCCATATGGAAACAATGAGACACGAATGTAGTTGTTTATTCAAAGAGTGGTTATTTATATAGGCAACTGCCTTCTACCTCCTTCTCATCTATCTGTGCCCAAAGTGCCTTGACCTCTATGCCGATTGCCTAGAATCAGTCTTCAATTTCTATTTCAGTTTGTCTATCTAATTCTCTTGGATATTCTTCCTTGGCCAAGCTAGTGAATAGTTGTGACATTTGGATCATTTGGCTAGCTTGATGTTGGAGAATGACAGATGGTGATGAGGTCTAGTGACACTCCTGATATAAGTGGTGCCATCTCGATGATTCTATAGTACTTGGGGGAGGTTGTTCCAATGGTCAGTCCCTTGTGTACAATGAGGGTATTTGGCACTGTGTGTTGGCAGTGAGAAAGCCCTTCGAATGATTGTACTATTGAGGATAATGTTTAGTGTGCTCTAATGTATAGTGAATGTACCATACTTGCCAACCTTTGCATTGCTGGAGTGGTACGAATGGAGAAAGCCCCTAATGTTTGGTCATTGTAGGACTGTCCTCCAAGGTTTTTAGGCTCTCATGCAAACTACCTAGACCCCTTTGCTCTAAGTAAGATGTTGCTTCCTAGGAAAGAGCATAAGTCGATGTGGGTGGCCAAACACTACAAGGCATAGGTCCTTTTCTGACAAAAATACTGACCTTTTTTACAATAAAAAGGTTTTCTTTTGACAGGTGCAAAGGTCGTTATTTATGTCACGATAAGTGTCGAAAAAGAACGATCGCTATATAAGCGTCGCTATATAGTGACACTAATAAACGTCGCTATATAGCGACACTGGTAAATGTTGCTATATAGCGATGATTAATAGAAGCTTTAAAAAAACATTACTGGGGCTAAACAGGGCCACAGCAAGCCATGTTTTGCCCCACTAATGTTTTTCATTTAGTAATTACAAAAGAATGTTTTTTATTACAAAATTTCCCTTGTGGAAAGGGTGATACAAAATCACTCAAATGAACCGAACGACAAAAGCATATACATGTCGAAAATATACAATATTGTTTGTTACAAAATTACCCTTTCGAAAAGGGTGATGCAAAATCGCTCAAACGAGCCGATATACAAAAGCATATATATGGCGAAGTATATATAAATTACTACTAATACTACTACTACTGCTCATCCGAATCATCGTCATCATCCTCGTCCTTGTCTCCTTGGCATGATCCTTGGCCCTCGTGAGTTGCGTCTGATCCCTGCCCTCATGAGCTGCGCCTAATCCTTGTCCCTCATTGAAGCCATGTAAGCCTAATCCCTCATCATCACCGCTCACCTCCACTGAGGGGACATTCGAGCTTTGATTCTAAGAGTGACCCATATTAATTGGAAATTAGATTGGAACTTCAAGAATAAAAAATAGTTAAAAAGTAAGATTACAAGTAGGAGTAGACTTATACCGTGCGAGCAACCACCTTAGCCATATCGACCATCACTCCCAGTGCCTCCTACTCATCAATAAACCACAGCTTTGTTCCTACACAAAACGCGCATCTCGTCTTTGCATCTGTAGGAAGGCGACCCATCATAGCTTGTTGCGGGCCCAATTTACGAGAGTTAGATAAAGTGCATGCAATATGTAGTAAAACAAATAGAATAATACATTAAATGAGAAGAATTAGACTTACCACGATTGCCTCGAATGCTAACCGTCCACTTTGTGGGGATTAAAGGTCACTGTGCCTTTACCCCGATTATGTACAATACTCAAATGCATGTATAAATGAATGAAAAAGAAGATTAGGGTGGTTCTGCACCCACCAAAACTTGTGTGGCTCTCTATTTCTCTCTCTCCCTCTTCTGTTCTTTCTTCCATTGAGAGCACTCTCAACTGGTATCAGAGCCCGGGTGATCTAGTTGAGTGTGCGTGAATGCCTGGAAGCTCAACAGCTCTATGGGAGGAAGGAGAAGCTCTATGGGAAGCTTTGTGGGTGACTTTATTTGCATCCAAGTGTGCAGAGACCTTGGAGGAACCTTTGGAAAAGTCACTTTGGCTTTGCGAAGTGGTTTTGAGAGCGTGTTAAAGTGTTTTCAAAGAAAAAGTTGTTTTTTGAGCTTTTCCCTGTTCTGTTCGATGACAGAGACTCCGTATTGACTTTATTTGCATTATGGCATCCTCTTCCATGTCTGAAAAGGAGTTTTTCAACATTACAAAGTTTGATGGGACAAACTTTTATTTATGGAAAGAATAGGTAAGGGATGTGCTTATTCAAAAGAAGCTAATTAAACCCTTGGTAGGGATTGAAGCTAAGCCTACAAATATGTCTGAGGATGATTGGAATGAGTTGGATGCATTAGCAAAGTCTACTATTAGACTTCATCTTGCAGAATCAATTTATTTCATAGTAGTAAATGAGCAAACTACAGAAGATTTGTGGAAGAAATTGTGTACCACTTATGAGAAGGAAACTACCTCTAATAAAGTTTACCTCATGAAGAGGTTGTTTGAGTTGCAGATGAAGGGATCTCCATTGCTTCTCACTTGAATGAAATCAACATTATTTTCAGCCAGCTTTAGGCTCAGAAGATGAATTTTGATGCAGACACTAAGGCAATATTTCTCTTATGTTCATTCCAATCCTCATGGGATACCTTCCGTACAGCTGTCAGTAACTCTGCACCTGGTGAAGTACTCAAATTTGATGATGTTGTGGGTAGCTTGTTGGCCGAGGAGATTAGATGGAAGTCTATGGATGGCAACAAGCACGATGCAGCCTTAAATGTGTAAAGGGGTAGATCATAGTTCAGGGGAAAGTCCCAAGAAAGAGGGAAGTCTCGTAGCAAATCCAGGGCATGGAACATTGAGTGTTACCACTGTGACAAGAAGGGCCATATGAAAAAGGATTGCTACAAGCTAAAAAGAGAGCAAAAGGATAAGAAAAAGAATGCAAATTGGGGTGCAAATAGGAAGGAAGAGAGTCCAAGGGAGGACAAAGGAAAAGTGAAGATCGAGGAGATCAATGGAGTCACACATGATAATGACAATGAGGTTCTCTTCATGTCTAGTTTATCTACAGAGTTGCTTACCACTTCAGATGATGCATATTCCCAGGATTGGATTTTGGATTCTGGTGCTTCATTCCATGTTACTCCCCATAGGGAATGGATCTCCACTTATGACAGTGGAAAGATAGGTTGTGTACATCTTGGAAATGACTATGCATGTGACGTAGTGGGAGTAGGTGACATAAAATTTTCTTTTGCAAATGGGTTTGCATTTATTTTGAAACATGTGAGACATGTGCCTAAGTTGACCAAGAGTCTTATTTCAATGGGTCAGCTAGATGATGCTGGTTTTCACACCACTTTTGGCTTTTAGAGTTGGAAAATTCAGAAGGGCTCTATGCTTTTGGCCAGGGGTGCCAAGTGTGGGACTTTGTATCCCTTACATGTATCAGGGGTATTTGATCATGTTGTTGCAATAACCGAGTAGCAAAGCACTTCTTTTTGGCACTACAGGTTGGGGCACATGAGCCAGAATGGAATGAAACTCTTATGCCATTAGGGTTATGTACCGCATTTGAGTTTCTTTGATTTTGAATTTTGTGAGCACTGTCTCTATGGGAAGCAGACTAAATCAGCCCATAAAAGAAGGGGAAAGAAAGAGTTTGAAAAGCTTGATTTGGTGCATTCAGATGTATGTGGTCCTATACCTACACGGTCATTAGGCGGGGCTGAATACTATGTGACATTCATTGATGATGCAACTAGGAAAGTGTGGGCTTATGCTATAGCTCGGAAGAGTGATGTGTTCCAGGTATTTCAAAAATGGTTGGCCTTGGTCGAGAATCAGTTAGGTAGAATGTTTAAATGCCTATGGACTGACAATGGTGGAAAGTATCTCTCTCATGACTTTCAACATTTCTATGATACACATGGGATTAAGAGGGAGCTCACATCCCCTCGTACTCCAGAGCAAAATCCAGTTGCAAAAAAGGTAAATTGTAACATTCGAGGAAGGTTGCAATGCATGCTTTCCAATGCAAGTCTTTCTGGTGGTTTTTGGGCTGAGGCAATGAAGACTGCAGTGCATGTGATCAATAAATCACCTAGTAAGAGTTTGGATCGTGGTATTCCTAAAGAGGCATGGAGTGGCAAAAAGCCCTCTTACTCTCATTTGCATATATTTGGGTGTGAGGCATATGCACATGTGCACAAAGAGCTTCGAAAGAAGCTAGATCCTAACTCTAGGAAATGCATCTTTTTGGGTTATGGTGAAAGTGGAGAGATGGGCTATCGTCTCTAGGATCCAGAAGCAAAGAAGATCATACACAGCCATGATGTAGTCTTCAATGAGAAGAAGATGCATAAGGCACCCATGAGAGATGTGGAAATGAGGAGAATCACTTTCCAGGATGTGAATCCACCTACATATGTTGATAGACAGCAAGCTGTCCATGCACCAAATGTGCAAGAAATGGTAGCACCAAGTACTCCCATAGGTATACAATCAAGGGTAGATGATGGATCATCTGTTGGTGGAAATGATGAGCCAAATGTGGGTGATATGTAGGTGGGACGGCAAGCTGAAATGCCCTTGAGAAGATCATCTGGAGTGTCTAGATTGCCTGATAGGTTTTGTTCCAGGGGTAGACTATGTGATGCTTACTGATTGCGGGGAGCCTTCTTGCTACAGAGAGGCTATGATGTGCAAGGATCAATGCAAGTGGTAGTATGCTATGCAATAAGAGATGAGTTCACTTATGAAGAATAAGACTTGGGACTTGGTTTCTTTGCCACATGGAAAGAAAGCATTGCCATGTAAATGGGTCTACAAAATCAAGGTCACAGGTGATGATGTGCCTAGGTACAAGGCCCGTTTGGTCAGTAAAGGGTTCAAGCAAGAGAAGGGTGTGGACTTTAATGAGATATTCTCTACGGTTGTGAAGATGACCACACTTAGGTGCATGCTTAGACTGGTGGCATCAGAGAATATGGAGCTTATGCAGCTGGATGTTAAGACAGCTTTCTTGCATGGGGATTTGCATGAGAAAATTTACATGGTGCAGCCAGAAGGCTTTGAAGAAAAGGGCAAAGAGCATTTAGTTTCCAAGCTGAAGAAGAGTCTCTATGGTCTTAAGCAAGTGCCTAGAGAATGGTATCAGAAATTTGATGCTTTCATTCAGTCCCAGGGTTTTAGAAGGAGTGAAATTGATCACTGCCTCTACACTAAAAGGGCTAAGGATAATAGCTTGATACTCTTGGCACTATATGTGGATGATATGCTATTGGCTAGCAAGAATACTTATGAGCTAGATGCATTAAAGGCCAAGTTGCATGCGGCCTTTGATATGAAGGATTTGGGACTTGCAGATCATATTCTTGGTGTGTGCATCACACGCGATCAGAGTAGGAAACTCCTTTGGATTTCACAGAAGGAGTATGTTACAAAGGTATTGCAGCATTTCAATATGGAGGGGGGGAAGGCAGTGAGTACTCCATTGCCTCCATATGTGAAACTGAGTCATACAGATAGTCCCAAATCAGATGAGGAAAGGGCCATGATGGCCAAGGTTCCTTATGCATCAATAGTTGGGAGTCTTATGTATGCTATGATAGCTACTAAACCAGATATTGTATTTGCAATGGGAGTTGTTAGCCGGTATATGGCTAACCTAGGAAAGAGGCATTGGGAGGCAATTAAGTGCATCATGAGGTACATGAAGGGTACCAAGTAGATGTGCATCTGCTTTGGTAGAGGAGACATGGATGTACTTGGATACACAGATTCATACTATGCAGGGCATGTGGATGGTAGGAGATCCACTTCTGGTTATGTGTTCACCTTTGCAAGTGGTGCAGTGTCGTGGATGTCTCGTGCATAGAAGTGCATTGCTTTGTCTACCACAGAGGCTGAGTATGTTGCAGCCATAGAGGGTTGCAAGGAGGCTATATGGCTTGATCCGCTAGTGGGAGATTTGGGGATTCATACAAGTGTACCGACATTGTGTAGTGATTCCATGAGTGCTATTCAGCTAGCACGAAATCCGGTCTTTCATGCAAAGACCAAACACATTGAGGTCAGGTACCATTTCATCAGGGTGGTACTTGAGGATAAGCGCATAGAGCTTGTCAAGGTTCATACAGATGATAACCCTACAGATATGCTGATGAAGAGTCTACCTAGTCAGTAGTTTGAGCATTGTCATGTATTGATGGGCATAGGATAGTATGCTCACTAATTGTTCTCCCTTAAAGGCACATTGTCCTTTAAGTGGGAGGTTGTGGGGGTTAAAGGTCATTGTGCCTTTACCCCGGTTATGTACAATACTCAAATGTATATATAAATGAATGAAAAAGAAGATTAGGGTGGTTCTGCACCCACCAAAACTTGTGTGGCTCTCTGTTTCTCTCTCTCCCTCTTCCGTTCTTGCTTCCGTTGAGAGCACTCTCAATGCTTTCACCAAAGTGCAACTCGCAATTTGGGGGGTTAGGGTATTTTCTTTTCAATTCATCGATGACTGCCTGCTTCTTTTGGTCATCTTGGTACTGCCAGTTAGGAATAGAAATACTAAAAAGAGAAGAGGTGAGTCTTTTTTCTTTCACCAAATCTCGTTTTTAATTCTTAACCTATGAAAATCAAGCATGAAAATTAGCACATGGCCTTAGCAATACAAGGAGAAACATGCTTCAACACTCACAAAACAAAATCTCACAAAAAATGAACCTACATTGCTGAAAGAGTCTCACCTTCTCGAAAAACTTCCTTTCACACAAGCAGAGAGGGAGAAGGGTGGAGAGGGAGAACAAGTGTTGGGAGAGGGGCTGGGTAGAGGTAAAGGGTGGGGAATAGAGAGGAGAAAAGCGAGGTCATCGAATATAAGGTGGGAGGAGAGATTTTTACTTTTCCCGCAATAGAGATTTGAAAGAAAGCGTCACACGGGGTTTTGGGTTTAAGCACCCAACGTCGCTATATAGCAACATTGGTCAGTCGCTATATAATGACATTTATATCCAAAAAGTGTCACTATATAGTGACGGAATAGGGCAAAGCATTGCTATATAGTGACGGTTCAGGGCACTTATTGTCAGGAGAGAGAAAAGGAGCTCATGGGTGGCTATTTTTTGAATCTTAATAAATTTCCTTGTAGCTCATGTTGTGATTTTAGAAGTGTGTAGATGGAAGGGACGAGTGGAAGCTCATCAGATGATGCACCAATGTGTGGGAGCACAAAATGGCTTATGGAGAGGTTGTATTGTCATTGCACTCATTGCAAGCGAGAAGTACTTACGACATCAACGTCGTATTGTCATGCGCCACTTGCGAATGTATGGGGAGGAGCCCGAACCAGTATCCACCATTAGTGTTGCACGTGGTGATGGATCATCACTGTAAGTTAATGATATTTGAGTTCGTGATTAATATTGGATACCATTATGACACGAAACCTTGAGACAAGATCTTATATTTACATGAAATCTTGAGACAAGATGAGGAGGGTGGCGAGGGTGCGCATATATCTTCACAGGTTGAGCAAGACTATAGTCTCCTGGATGTGTTAGATGATGACAAGGGTATGGTGGACATGATGGATTCTATTTTTAGGGGCACTACATCACATGTACATGTGATGTTAGAGTCTGAGGTCAATATGTGAGAGTTGCAATCAACACAGTTGTACGAGGGTGCTAGGATGTCTAAACTACAGGATCGTCTCTCAATCTTGAATCTACAAGCAAACTATGGGTGGTCGGATACAAGTGTCTCGACCTTAATGAGGTTAGATCCCACATTAATTTAACTCATTATTTGGATATTGTTTGTTTTGAGAATCATCATGTATGTTTGAGAATCATCATTATTCGAAGCCTATGTATGTTTGAATTGTGACTCTCTTTTATCATTCTCTCTTTTATCCTCTCTTTTCATCTCTTTTCTCCTCTCTTTTTCTCTCTTATCTCCTCTTTTCGTCTCTTTTCCTCTCTTTTCTCCTCTCTTTCCTTCTCTTTTTTTCTCTTTTATCCCCACTTTTTCTCTTTTCACTTTCTCTCTTTTTCTTTCTTATCTCCTCTCTTTTTCTGTCTTTTTTCTCTTCTCTTTTCTCCTTTTTCTCCTCTCTTTTTCTCCCTTTTTTCTCCTCTCTTTTCCTCTCTTTTCTTCTCTCTTTCCTTCTCTTTTTTCCCACGTGAAGCTTCAATAGCCTACCATTGAGCAAACAAATATAGATTTCTGTCACTCTAATTCAAAGAATGCATGAGTCTCAATGTCAGGCTATAGGATTCTAAGCTTGCTCAATGTCTTACAAGTATTCTAAGTTGTAAGATTAGTGACATGACTTCTTTGTTGCTTTGAGAATCATCATTTTTTGAAGCCTATGTATGTTTGAATTGTGATAGGTTGCTCTAGAAGATGTTGCCTGCACTAAATACCATGCCCGCATCAACAGATGAAGCAAAGAAGATGCTAACAACAGTGGGTATGGATTATGATACCATCCATGCTTACCGTAATGATTGTATTCTCTTTCGTCGTGAGGATGGAGATTTGACTAGTTGTCCAAAGTGTGGGGAACAACGATATAGAGATGATTTGTAGGGTGAGCAGGTACCAATAAAGGTCTTGAGACACTTTCCCATCATTGCAAGAATAAAACACATGTTCTGATGCAAATCCATAGCAGAGTTGATGACTTGGCATGCATCTCATCAATCCACTTATGACACATTGAGGATTCTTACAGATTGTGCAGCTTGGAAGCACATAGACAATCAATGGCCAGACTTTGCAAGGTTGCCATGCAACTTACATCTTGGGCTCGCCATTGACGGCATAAATCCTTTTGGGTTATGCTCGACATCTTCATAATGTTGGTGAATTACAATATCCCACCATGGCTAGCAATAAAGAAGGGACACCTCATGCTTGCACTACTTGTGCCAGGGAAGTACAAGGCCAAAAATATGGACGTGTACATGGCACCTTTGATAGAGGAGTTACAAATCTTATGGAGAGGAGTGCGGGTCTTTGATATTTTTAGAGCTTTTAGACATACCAATGATATTTTGGTCAGGGGTATCTTGATGTGGACCATGCATGACTACCCAAGATATGGAGAGTGCACAGGTACATGGTCATGTCTTTACATGTATAATATAGGATCATGCTTTTATGACTCTCTTTCACACACATGTCTTATACTAACACATTCATGCACCCGTGTAGGACTTGTTAAAAGTGGGTACTATGCTTGTCCTATTTGTGGACCGGGTTTGAAGTCCATTGCACGATACTCCAAACATATGAGGAAAAATGTTTATGAAGGTCATGCTCGATACCTTCCGCTGGACCATCTCGTCTGTGGCAGTTAGCTTGATCCACCACCACCATATTTGAAGGCAAGTGACTGGATTCAATCTTGGAGGGCGAATAGAGAGGAACCTCCTCGTGGTATGAAGAGGCTATCAATCTTTCACGAGCTTCCTTATTGGGGTCAGTTACAAATCAATCATCTCTTGGATCCCATGCGTATCTTCAAGAATGTGGGGGCTACTATTTGGGCACACTTGGTTGGTTCCAAAGACTCGAAAGGAGTGCAAGAAGATTTGTGTGATATGAATAGGATGTCTTGTTTGTGACCCCAAGTGCGTGCTTCGGAAAAAATTATCCTCCTAAAAGCAACATGGATTCTCTCCATGAGAGAGGAGGCAGTGGCGGTCAAGGCAGACATTGTCTCTTTTCAAACACCCATAGGGTACATGTGTTGCTTGAAACGAGCATTTCAAAGGACAATAAGCTTAGTGGGCTCAAGTCCCATGATTGGCACAAGGTCTTATAGATATTCTAAGCTGTAGGATTAGTGTACCGATAATTGTGATGTGTTAGTGTAATTATGATTATGTTATAGTATTGATATTGACATGACTTCTTTGTTGCTTTGATAGTTCATCCTCCCAATTACAATAAAATGGTGCTTACAAGAAGATGTTTGAAATACTATATTCAAGATCAGTGGTATTATGAGGTATGCTTACTATCAAATCACATTGTTTGTATTTTCTTCAATTTAATCTGAATAACTGATTATGAATATATCGTACATGGGCATGTGAAATAGGTGGATATCTCAAAAAGAGATCTCGATATCAAGCATTGAGAAGGCTAGGGTGGAATCCATCGAAGCCGTATGCTTGCGTGAGTAGCACTTTCCCTCGAGCATTATGACAACTCAACTGCACTTGCTTGTGCACATAGTTGATGAGGTGGCCATTGTAGGTACCATTCATAGTCGGTGGATGTTTTTTTTGGAGCGGTTTATGAAAACTTTGAAGGGATTTGTAGGACAAAGAGCAAGACCAGAAGCAAGCATGGTAGAGGGATGGCTTGTGCAAGAGTCAATAGTATATATCACGGAGTTTCTTATATCCACAGATCTCGATATGCCAGAATCTTGGCACACAAGGACGATGATCGCATCATTGGCAAGGTTTCCCAAGGAAAAGGGATTGAAAGAAAGATGAGTGAAGAGAAAATGGAGAAATTCAATAAGTTTTGTATCCTCAATAGCAAGGAGATGCAGAAGTGGATTGAGAGATATGAAGCAGCCAAAGCAGAAAGAATAAATGCAAGGACAAAATTCAGAGTAATGTACAGGCGATCGCAACCATATCCACGGAATCTCGCCCTTTGCCCCACTCACATGTCACTTGATTGGCTACAATTGGCTCTACGTAAAGCCGAATGCAATGGAGAGACAATAAACGAGCGCGAGTGAGAGTTATCATCTGGATGTATGATGCATGTAAGTTTCTTACCTCTTGATGTAATTAAGTAATTATTTATGGCAATATATGCTATAAAATAGATGCATCTTCATTGTTTTAATAATGCTCTTTTGTAGTACAAAAAGTACAGTGCATTATGGTCATATGGATGACATTTTCACGTGAAACGCATCGATTCAAAGAGAGTCATGTATGATTGTGGAGTCATGGCTAACTTCACAAAAGATAGTCGAGCAAGTGCTTCGGATACCAATCTTCTCTCCTCACAGTTGGATTATTGTGGAACCATATGCGAAATCTATGAAATTGATTTCAGACAATTTAGTATTTTCATTTTTGATGTAACTTTGGTTTATAACTATTTACAATGGTCCCCATGCGATAGTGAGAAAAGACAATAGTGGTTTCTTTGCAATAGACTCCACCAAACTTTGGACCGATGAAAGTGATACTTTTATTCTCGAGCATTGTGAGTAGGTGCATACTCCTACCTTATACCATGGTCACGGTATTATAGTTGACGTAACATTCCCTTCCCCTCAATAAATGTTTACATCCTCGAAAATAAAATTGGAAAACCTCCTCTAAAGACTGCTTACACTTTCCCATGTTGAACTCTCTTGAGATCTATCTTTTCACTTAACCAGACATTCTTGCCATATAGTATGTCGTGTTCTTTTCTCTTGTTTATGTAGAATTCTTTCTAGTTCATGTGGTAAAGATGCAGGTTCAATGAGTTCAACTAGGCCTTCATTTCCAATGAGATTATCATCATCTAATAATTTTCTTTTTAGCCTACTAACATGAAAAATTGGATGTACTCTACATCCCTTGGGTAAGGCTAATTTGTAAGCAAGTTCTCCAATCCTCTTAAGTATTGTGAATGGTCCACAATATCTAGGAGACAATTTTGGACATTTTCCTATCTTTAGAGATTCTGAAGATTCAGGTACCTTGAGGTAGACTTTCTCATTTACTTCAAACTCCAACCTTCTACGGTGGAGGTTTGCATGAACTTTGTGCTCTATCATGAACTCTTCTTATGCTATCTTTAGCTAACTTAAGCATTTGATTCATGTCTTCAAGAAAGTCTTTGGCCGCCTGAACCTTCTCTTTTTCGAGTCCCACTACCATTGGGGCTCTTGGTTGAAATTCATACATCATCATGAATGGACTAAAACCTGTAGTTATATGTTTGGCACTGTTATATGCAAATTCTAATATGGGCAGATATTGTTCCCAGTTAGTTTTTCATTTACTTACATATGCTCAAAGCATATCCTCAATGATGTGATTGACTCTTTCAGTTTGATCATCACTCTGTGGATGATCCGCGGTGCTCATATTCAATGAAGTTTCTAACCTCTTAAGCATAGCCCTCCAAAAATGGCTATTAAATTTGCTATTCTAGAACAATACCAGCCGGTAGCCCATATAATCTATAGATATGCTCCACAAATAGCCTAGCTAATTCTGGAGTTTTAACATCTTCATTAACAGGAATAAAAATAGCCATCTAGGTCAGCTGATCCACAATTACCCACACTGAGTTGTGCCCCCTCTATGTCCTAGGTAATTCCACAATAAAGTCCATGGAGATGCTTTCCCATTTGCCAAATGGAATCTCCAATGGGTGTAGGAGACCTCCTACCTTAAGACGTTCAGCCTTATTGACCTGGCATTTTTGGCACTTCAATACATAATCTTGGATGTCCTTACCTATTCCAAACCAAAAGAATATTTTTTTTAGATGCACAAAAGACACAACTCTACCCTTGTAGAGCAGGTAGCAATCTTCAATAGTATATTTTTTCCACTTGAGTCCTTTATCACCAACATGTGGTGTGTCACCATTGTAAGAAAACAATACAACGTCTATGCTCAATAGATAACAGGATCTCATATGCAAGAGAGAAAAGAAGATAGTATGGAGAATGAAAAATTTGATTACTATAAAACTGATACAATAGGAGGTGTTGCCTCCCAGCCATGCACTCTTATGTGAGAAGCTTTGATGGCATGCTAGAAATAGTAGAGGACAGAGGGTGGATGCTAAGGAATCAGGGTTGCTGTAGCCAGTGATGATAATGGGCTTCATGGGCTTGCTCTTATATAGCCACCAGGCATAGTCAGTTAGACTCAATTGGGTGATCTACCCAGTCAGCCCAAAACAGCCAACTGGAGGTCGGTCCCAAAATAGGCCACTGACCACACAATAGAACCATGGCGCAGAATAGAGCAACTAACCTACGGTATCTATTGGCCTAGAGACATCCGGGATCATCTGGGGCTCCAAATGGCGAGCCCCGTAACTCGAGAGTGGGCTGCCCCGAGAAATGCTCCATCTACCCTCAGTGCGATCAGTCATGGGATGCCATCCTGCACTTTCATGTAGCCTAGTTGGCAGTGTGCCAACTCTATCTGAAGCCCCGTCCAGCCATCAGGCACACCTGGCCCCCATCTGGTGTCTAAACCAGGACCTACCAGATCACCGAGCTACTCAAATGCCTTCTCCTCATATGGGGGGCTTACAAGTAGAGTTAGCTGGTTCTCGCATAGTTACATGAGAGTGGAGCATTGATATCTAACACCCCCCCTCAATGTCCACACGTAAGTGAACTTACTTTTTCAGCCCAATGCCAAGTCAATGAAGATACCTCTCCAGCAAGTCTCTTCCAAGAGCCTTTGTGAAGATGTCCGTAGCATTCTCTGTAGTCGAACAGTACACCAAGTCGACCTCTCCATCCATGATGAGCTCGCGTACAAAGTGACATTGAATCTCAATGTGTTTTGTGCGAGCGTGGTACACCGAGTTCTTGGCAATTGCCATCCAACTCTGATTGTCACATGATAACTGCGTAGGCTTGTTCTACACTACACCCATGTCCCCTAAAATCCTCCAGCAACTGTAGGTTGCTTCTTGCTGACCCATGACACAGCTCTAGATCCAAGTGAGAAACAGTAACCTATCACTGATCTCCTACTATCCACGTCTCCTACCCAATCCGAGTCACAGCATCCGATCAAGATGTTGCCCTTGGTATAGGTGATGCCATAATGATGTATTTCAGCACTCGCATCCCTGCCCTCCAATGGTTCTCTCGGGGCTTATTGGAAAACCTGCTTAGTACACAAGTCGCAAAGCTGATATCTGGCCGTGTGTTGCACAAGTAAATCACACTGCCCACAAGCCTTCTATACTTAGCTTCGTCCACCAGTGGTGATGAATCCTCATTTGAGAGCTTCACATCAACCTCCATAGGGGTGCCAAATGTCTTGCACTTAGCCCCCGGGGGATTCACAAGGGGAAACTTATGATATCACGTGAGTGTACAATAGGGGGTTTTTTGAGATGAGGCATAAGCTTATACATTAGGGGTGGGGGCCCTTTTTAATTTTTCTCAATCTTAAATTTAAGTTAGGGGGCCTTGACATCTTTGGGGAGGAAGAGGGAGGGGTATAGGGAAATACAAGTTTTTACCCCCTAAACATAAAAATTACACACACACATACACATTTGACTAGTGACAATTGGTCATGTACCAATTGCGCATGAACTAAGCCTGAGCTATAGCTAAATGTAGGCCATGGTAGGGAAACAAATGAATACTACCCATTGGTGAATATTTGAAGATGTTCTAATCTATGTCATCTGAACTTTCTTATGATGTAATCCAAATAATTGAGAAAGAACATAGATTTAAGAAAGGGGGGGACATAGTCTACTTTTGGTGGTATCCTTATAAGCTTAAATAGGGGTGTTTTATTATGTTACATGGACCGTATATAGAAGGTTTTCTTGAAGTTGATGCACGCAGGTGATGTCCCCCTTGTACTAAGAGTGAATCCCCCGGGACTTAGCCATGCCAAATGCCTTCAATATCTCTCTAGCATACTTCAGCTGTGAGATGAAGATCTGTTTTGGCTCTTGCCAAACTTCAATTCTCAAAAAGAAATGCTTCAGTCCGAGGTCTGTCATTTCAAACTCTCTTCCTAGCAACTGCTTTGTCTATGAGATCTTTTCTTCATGGTTTCCTCTTATGACAAGTCGTCCACATAAAGGACCACGATCATACACCTACCTCCTTCTCTGTAGATATACAAATTTGCATCCGATGGGCTCCTCCTGAACCCGTTTTGTAGAAAGTAGGCATCAATCCATTGGTACCACACTCTTGGGGCCTGTTTTAGCTCGTAAAGTGCCTTCTTCAGTTTACAAACTTTACCTTCTAAACCGGGGATCACAAAACCTAGTGGTTGTTCCACGTATACCTCCTCCTTGAGATCTCCATTCAGAAAGGCAGATTTTACATCCATTTGAAACACGAGCCAACTTTCCTGTGCTGCTAAAGACAAAACACTGTGAATTGTGGTTAGTCGAGCTGTGGGAGCAAAAGTATCTTGATAATCAAAACCATGTATTTGTGCGAATCCTTTTGCCATGAGCCGAGCCTTGTACTTATCCAACATGCCGTCGGACTTGTACTTGGTCTTGTACACCCACTTGGTTCTGATTACCTTATCATAAGGCCCCAAGTGTTGTTCTTCATTATGGAGCCATACTCTGACTGCATAGCCTCCATCCACCTATCATCACCTTATGCTTCTTCAAGACACAGGTTCTTTAGCATGGATCACCTCTGTCATCAAAGCGTAGTTGACCAAGTGTTCCTGCGCCCTTCTTTGCTCCTCTAATCTCTTGGACCGGCAATGTTCGGATGGTTTGTCCTCAATGTCTGGAGGTTCTCTGCCATCCAAAAGCTACTTTACCCACTTCGGGAATGGCCGTTGCCGTTGTGGTTTTGCATGCTCTTCTTCCTCTTCTTTACCTTGAATCCTCCCAAGCACCGTTGGGGGAGTTCGGTCTACTATTGGTGGTTGTACTGGATGGATATCCTGGTCCTGATTGTCTAGGAAGGAAGCATCCTCCTCCAATTGATGTGGCTGTTCTGAGAAGACCACATCGTGACTCACTATTACCTTCTTAGTAACAGGATTATAGAGACGGTAACCCTTTGCCTCTTCACTGTAGCCCAAGAAAATACACTTCCGGCTCTTCGGTTCCCATTTGGTCCTGTTAGCATCAGGGACATGCACAAAACAGTCACATCCAAAAACTCTGAAATGTGCAGCTGAAGGTTTCTTACTAGAAAAGCCTGCAGTGGATTCATCCCATTCACAGCCTTTGTGTAGCTATGATTCAGAATGTAAACTGCCGTGTTACATGCTTCAGCCTGGAAAGACTTTGGCAAATCTTTCCCTTTCATCATACTCCTGCCCATTTCACAGATGACGCGCATCTTGCGCTCTGTTACTCCATTTTGTTGTGGTGTATGTGGTGGGCATTTCTGCCTCTTGATCCCGTGACTTTTGTAGTAACTTTCAAATTCACTTGATGTGAACTCACCGCCTTTGTCTGATCTCAACTTCTTCACCTTCCTCCTAGTTTCTTTCTCGACCATTACATGCCATTCTTTGAACTTACTAAAAGCCTCATCTTTAGTCTTTAGGAAATATATCCATATCCTTCTACTGTAGTCATCGATCAGTGTCATGAAGTAGTAGGAACCACCCAAAGCTTCCGTCTCCATCTTTCTATAGAGGTCCATGTGAACGACCTCTAGAGGAGCCTTTGCCCTGCTGGCCTCTTTAGGAAAGGGCTGCCGATGCTACTTGCCCATCATGCAAGCTTCACATACATCGGGCAGATCTATAATTTTTGGTAGGTTTGCAATCATTCCACTTTTATGCATCTCTTTTAAAGAACTAAGGATTAGATGACCAAACCTCTCATGCCACAGCTTAGTGTTCACATCGGCTCGAGCACTAAAAGCTGAGAGTTTGTAGATGTTGTTGTGTCGTGTACCTTTACCAATGACCTTTCCTAGATCCAAAATCTATGTGCCATTCTTATCGAAGTGAACTTTGAGGTCCCAATCCATGATCATAGAAATGGACAACAAGTTCCTCTTGATATCTAGCACATAAAGAACATCGGACAACTGTTTTACAACTCCATCTGACTTGAGAGCAATCGTACCTTTTCCTTTTGCTGGACATTTTGCATTATTTTCGACTGCTATCAAGATGTCATTCCCTACTAGATGTAGAGAGGTATACTAGTCCTTCCAACTGGTCATGTGGCGTGATGCACCACTATCAATAATCCAAGGTTCTCCCATAGGTACATGAACTGACTCTGTGCAAATCTCCTCAATTGCTATGAACAACTCTACTGGTACTACATACGTGCTATTGCAGGACTCTTTCTTTACTCCGTTCTTCTCATCTGCAATCTTCTTCTGGCACTTATTCTGCTTGTGCCCTGCCTTGTTGCAATAGAAGCACTTGATCTTCTTCTTTCTCTTTTTATCATCAGAAGAAGATGGGTTACCAGAGTCCTTACCCTTACCTTTCTTTGATCTAGCCGAGAAAGCCGAATCTTCTCTAGTCCTCGTCTTTTGACGCATCTCCTCCTCCAAAAGCATTGCGCTGAAATCCTCAAAGTTGAGAGGTGGATTTCTGTTCTGCGTATTCAGCACCATAACAAGACCGTTGTACTTTGGTGGGAGAATCCGTATGCACCTTCATGCTAGATTCTCGCTAGTGATGGTGATGCCAATCACAGTCATTTGATCGCGTAGATTCTTCACCCTAGTGATAAACTTCTCTATCGGAATCTGCGTCTGATTCGTGGATATATAGGAGGTTTGTATAAAAAGTAAGTAAGACAACTATATGGTTTCCTATAAGGAATGTTATATGTGCATTCCATGTATAGCAATTATGAGTTGCTAATAGGTTGGAAAAGAGGAAAAGTCTTAGGAGTCCCTTAAATGATGTGATACCAACTTGTAGAAAAAAGAATAAAGGCTTAGATTTGCATTATTCCTTGTTGGGAATTGTTTCCTTATGCTCCCATCATTTTTTACCACATTCAATTCGAGAGAGTAGGAATGTTTACCTTTTAAGTTTCTCATTGACTAGTTAGACATGCCTAACGGTTCTTGTTTGCAGATCTAGGAAGTTTAGCATCAAGATTATTTGAGAACTACTTAAAGGACGATAGGATTAGCCCATGGTTGGATGAGCAAAATGCTCATTGATCGAGATTATTTGTTTTCTCACACTAGATATACTCTTTTCCCTTTGCAACTTATTGCGGATGAGTATTTCATTTTGATTTAGAAAAAGTTATTGAGAGAAGTTCAAAATCGATTAAGGAGATAACTTGCACTTTCAAAGCTATATATAGGGCTAATAGCCATCCAATTGTCTCATGTTAACCCCAGGAAATAGAGCGGAGAAAAGGCTAGGATGAGAATTTAATTCTTCCTTAGAGCATGGCCAAGTACTTGTAACATGAGAAATAAGTATAAAAACTAGAAAGTTTGACTCTTGGTCTTAAGTTGTATGGATGCAAGTTTGAGAAATTGAAGGTCTCCTTTTCCTAGAAGTGTTGTCTATGTTTCTCTTCTTCCTCTCTTCTTCTTGCCTTTGTGAATGTCTCTACCTCCTTTTCTCCCTTCTTGCTTCATGCATCCCCTCCCCTCTTCTCTCTCCTTTCCACCCTCTTTCATCCCTCCTCCTTCTCCCCTTTCTTCTCTTGAGGATTCACATTGCTACCACTCCAGAAGCCATTGGAGTGACACTTTGAACCACGTGGGCTTGCATTGCTCCCCCAAGGAGAGTGGTAGGAGGTGGAGAGTTCCCTCGGCATCCCTCCAAGATCTCCTCTCCACATGGAGTGTCATCGCCAGACTACACATTTTGGGTGTCGTTGTCAGGGAGATGAAGGTATGCTTTTGCTTGCACATGCTTCTCTACTCCTTCCCATTGCCAAGAACTTTGGTTGTGGAGTTTTGTGTAGAGAAAGAGCTGAAAAAGTGGAAGAAAGAGAGTAAAATATAGGTAGAAAGAAATGTGAACTATTTTTTGTAGTTTTGTATGGATTGGAATTGCCAAAATCTAGGATGGAGTACTTGGAATCATTTGCAAAACCTTGGATTGAGTCACATCCCACTGAAAAGGTTGAATGGTAATGATTGGGTTGAAGTTTCAAGATCTTGGGAATCATAAACAGTCCATCATAGGATGAAAACTTTCCATTTTGCTCCAAACTTGCTTGTTTTTTGCTATTTTTAATTCCTTTTTGTTGCTTGAGGTTGTGTAGTAGGCAGAGTAGCTAGAAAACTAGTCCCCACACACTCCAAACACTGCTTTGAGGCCCAAGAAACTCAGAGAATCTTGAAAATTCCATCGACCGGACAGTCCCAGAGAGAAGTGTTGCATTAATTTTAGCGCAGCAAAATGTGTTGGGTTACTAACCCAATGCATCGTGAGTAGAAAAGTCCACCGAGACACCATTGACCATGGCAGGATATTGTTGACTATACTACATTAACGTTGATTTGTTGCTTTAGTTGTATGGCACCCTGACATCCACTAGCAGTCTCGCATCTGATAAAATCGTTGACAACTCGCATATTTAATGTATCAAATCTTGGCCAAAACAGAAGTCAACCCTAACCCCACGCACGTTGGGTTACTAAACTGATGGACCCATTGCATTAACTAACCCCCTGCATGCCAGGTTAACATCCCAGCACACATTGGATTACTAACCCAATGCATACACCAGGTTAATGGTCAAAGGTCAACAAAGTCTTGCAAGTCAGATTTGGTCATTTAGTGATCTCAAATGTTCTAAAACATCCCCAACCACCCATAGACATTGAATGGCACTTCCAAAAAAATTACTTTGAAGGGTGTGTGTGGTCATAAACTCTCTAATGGAATCATGATATCAAGAGATACTATGCAATTTCAAAACATCTCTAAGGCTAGACCAAGGACAATGAGCACCCAAGATGACCCCCTAGCCTGCCAAATACAAAACTACACTGCATTAGCCTTAACACAATTCATACATTGTGTTATAACCCAGTGCATGTTGAGATATTAACCCAATGCACATCGGGACTAGGGATACTTAACCCAGTTCATGCCAGGATACTAACCTAGAGCATACGTTGAGTTAGCTGGTTAATTGGGTAGAAGAAGTGGGAACCTCATAGGTAGGACTACCAAGGGATTACCTACCATGGCCCACCTACTATTACATCAATTATAATACCGTGACCACTATATAAGGCAGGAAGCAAGAGGGCTTGGTAGCACTTGCATTAGTAGGGTCTAAAGGGCTTGGGTCTACGGTCATGCCTAGACCTAGGCATTTATGAGGTAGTGCATAAGGAGTCCTAGAGAGGGCCAAAAAGATAGGAGTCCCTTGTGGGACATGTGGCACCAAAGCTGGAAGCCAAGTGGCAAGTGCTGAGCAAGGGGGAGGATTCTGGAAGGAGAGCTCCACATGGAAAGTGGATAAAGAAGGGAATTAAAGGGAGCTCACAGAATTCGTGGTTGGGAGAAAAATGCAAAGACATCCCTCTATGATTGAGAAGATGCAACATTGGTATCAGAGCAGTGTGACAATCTACATGTTGGAACACTGAAAGGAAAGAGTAGAGTGGACACAAAATCAGAATACTTGCATTACTTGGTTGTAGAATGAAGAAGAGTGAGGTCCTTAAGTAGGCACCTCATACATGCTCACTGACATCACTGATGACTTCAGAGCTCCACAATCATCTCCTCAATCTGCTCCTAGATTCTCTCAATCATCCTATGTGGCTTTCCACCACCTAACTGTGCTTGTGGGCACCTAACTGTGCCTCTAGCACTCACACATAGAAACCAAGGTGTGCCTGAGGCATACACCTTGAGATATCCCAACAAACCCCCCCTCAAGGGAATGCCTCAGGCTATGTCAAGGATACATCTAGTCTCATAGTTTCTCATGCCATCTCATGGTGGTCAAGGATAAATCTATGGCTAGGTTCTCATGCTAGCAAGGGTTCCCATGGGTGTAAGGTAAACAAAAAGGGATACAAAAAGGCCTTCCAATGGTTATCTCCCCTGCATGTACATGCACACAATGTCTGCAGGAGGTACCATGGAGCAAAACATACACATGGCCTACATCATAAGGTGACCAGAGGTGTTTACAAAACACACAAAACACAATAGTTTATTTCATTCATTTTGGAGGACTATCCAGGCTGAGTACCTTGACATAAAAAGAGAGATCTGGAGCATACATAGAGATGTTTTAAAATGCATAATCTTCATGGGATGCCTCATCTTGTGGAGGCTCATCAACTGAAAGTAGATGTCTTTGAAGTTGCTTCCTTTTTGGCAACCATTGTTTTGGCAATCTTCAACAAGGAAGTTAGATTGGCATTTTCATCCTTTGTAGCATAACAAGACATTGCTTTATGTTTTGGCTTTTCACATATTTTGCATAAGCAAGCCATGAGAGGGTCTAACCCAGGTATTGGGCAGTGTCTTCTCTCTTACAGGGCTTAGAATAACAACTGAAATGCTTCAAAATATAAGCATTTAATGTAGCAAATAGTAGTGACTAGTTTTCAAACAATGATGCTACTTTTTGCATGCTTCATAGGAGTGGATGAAATAAACACTTTCCAATCACAACCAGGTCTAGCAAAAACTGAAGCACCACTTGTAGTGAAGTTATTGAAAACTTCAAAAGACCAGAAATGCTAGAGTAGCATTTTATGTAGCATCATTTTCAAAAGTATGTCAAAACTGTCAAAACTAGAGAGCTGAACTTGGAGGGCTCATATCACACTCTTCAAAGCAAAAGAAAGGGGGCTTTCTGAGGCAAAAGAAAGCTGGTATACCACAGTAGATCCTCTGGGAAGAAGAGGCGAAAATATGCGTCAGGTCGCCTTCACCTTCTTGAACAAAGTCGACTGGTTTTTCTCTGTTTTCTCCTTCAATATGCAGCCATTGCTGCTCATATTTCAGCATAAGGTAGCTCTAGGTATGGAGAAGCTTGCCCTGGAAGGAATTAGACAAAGACAAAGCAGGCACAGAGAACTTGCAGCAGAGAACTTCGACGATTTTCCTGCAATGGCGACGAGCAGACGCAATGAATCGTCGATTCCTTGCAGCCAGGAGTGCGCCCCAACTAGATGGATCTTCAGCTGGAAGGGCGTGGGAAATGAGTGAGGTTTGGAGGAGAACAAGCTTAAGCAAGTTTTTGGAAGAAGAGGGAGAGATGGTGAAGAAGAAGAAGAAGAAGATGATGATGATGTGGCAAAAATGGGCTCAAGGGGGATCAAATGGCTCTGATACCATGTTGGAACACTGAAAGGAAAGAGTAGAGTGGACACAAAATCAGAATACTTGCATTACTTGGTTGTAGAATGAAGAAGAGTGAGGTCCTTAAGTAGGCACCTCATACATGCTCACTGACATCACTGATGACTTCAGAGCTCCACAATCATCTCCTCAATCTACTCCTAGATTCTCTCAATCATCCTATGTGGCTTTCCACCACCTAACTGTGCTTGTGGGCACCTAACTGTGCCTCTAGCACTCACACATAGAAACCAAGGTGTGCCTGAGGCATACACCTTGAGATATCCCAACACTACAAACATAAGAAATTCATTCTACTTGCACCTAGCTATGAAGCATAACCAAAGAAGTAACAGCAAAATAGGTGTAGGAGATGCATTTTGCTTGTAGCTTAGAAGAAGCACAATGAAAGGGTGATGCACTTGACGTGAAGTTAGAGATCGTGATCTTTGTTGGCATCGTTCCTTGTGGTCTACGATTTGGGCATGCTAAATACTTTGGACTTCCATGAGATCTTGTTAAGGCTGTCTCCCTCCATCTTGATGCCATAGTGATGTCTCTCCATCTTGATGCCATAGTGCTGTCTCTCTCTCATTTGTTGGTGATGTTCTTTCAAGGCTCACTATAGCAACAGATGGGTTGATGAATAATTCGATATGTGCATATGGAAGCGAGATGCTGCAATGCAGAACAGGAAGGAGTCAACCCACTCAGAGGAGTAGATGAATGGGCTACATCATAGGGTGTTGGTAACCATGACGTGAAGGAGTAGCCAAGCTCAATGCACAGAGAAGAAGAAGTAGCTATCTTTGTCGATTTGCAAAAGAACAAAGAAGAAAAGCCACATCATCTAAGGCTACCTTAGCCTTTGAAAAAGCCACATCATCTAATTCTTTTACCCCTTTCCAAAGTCATAAGTCCCTCTCTCTTTTCAAAGGTCCTAAAGTTCATTTCACCTCTTTTCTTCCCAAGATTCATTAGCCTCAACGATTTCCACTAAAAGATTTACAATCAAATTGAGACATTCAAGATTGAGGGAAGCAAAAGAACAGGATTGAGAAACAAGATTGTGAATTTAAAGAGTGCGAGGACGTGTCAATTTCAAAGACATATCCAAGACCTCAAACAAATATTATGGAAGTGGGCATCATATTTTTCTCTTTGACATAAAGCGCTCTGCTTTATAATTTCTGGAAAATACACATCTTTAAAATGACAATTCCAGAAAGGGACGATATGGTTAGAGAGGCCGAGGAAAGGGCTAGAAAAGGAAAAGCGATAGTTGGAGAGGAAACACATGAGGAGGTACAAATTGAAACTCAAGAGGATAATGTGGAAATGGAGGACATAGACTACAGTGATTATGGAATTCTGTATACGAAATTCACTAAACTTAAAACTTGAACACATAATATAGAGACACAGCTAGGATTTATCAGTGATACATTGAAAATCCTAGTTGAAGCCATAACTAAGTTAGCCGATTCTCAATTGGTAACTATTACTAAAAAATCAATTATTCCTCCTAATCAAGTTGAGAGGTCCACCTCTCAACTTAGAGAAACATTTAGTATCCTTAAGGACTTGAAACTGCCAATTTTCAATGGGGAAGAAAAGGAGCATAATAAAGATGCGATTAATATGTTCTTGCAAAAGTGGCAAGACTTCCATCTACTCAGGAAACCTCAAACACAAAATTATCCTCTCTTGAAGAAAGAGGATTATGAAAGGGCCAGGCAAGAAAATCTTTGCTTCAAATGTTTTGGGCAAAGTCCATGTTGAATGGAACTGCCCTAAAAATAAACAAGTGGGAGCTAAAGCCCCAAATAGACCTCCATAAAAACAAATACATGCGGTGCAAGTGTTGCCGCTTAATGGTACTGAAAAGTACACTGAGGTAGAAGTCTATCGTGAGGATAGCACCCACATGTGCTGTCTATCATCGGCAATGTGGCGGCCCACCTTTGGTCCTCATGATTTAATGAGGATGCATGGAAAAATTAAGCGGCAAAGAGTAAGAGTGATGGTCGATGATAGTGCAACACATAATTTCTTGAACTACTCATTAGTTAAGAAATTAAAATTGCCTAAGAGTCCCAATGCCCATAAATATATGGTCTCTTTTGCAAAGGGCAGTGATAGAAAGGTTTGCGACACCATGATTCATGGTGTAGAGGTGGATATTCAAGGCTATCAGCCTTGGATTTCCAAATCATGCATCTCGATCGAAACTAATGTAGTGCTTGATCGAGAATGGTTGTATAGTCTTGGGCATAGCTGATAGTGGAGTTATCTTAATAACTCCATTATGTTTGAAAAAGAGGGTAGAGTCTTCCAAATTCAAGAAGAACATGATGTGCCCAACTCTCCTCTTATTTGTTCGATGGAATTGGAATGACTACTACACCAAGAAGAATGAAAGGTATATCTCTGTGAACTTACTTTTATTGGTCATTTTATGTCTTTTGCATCGAAAAGAAGTAATATTGTTTTTTATCATGTTAAAAAGTATAAACCTTCTGTCAATGATTTAATGTTTGAATTTAAAGATGTTTTTTCGTCTGATTTGCCTAATGGTTTACCTCCTTAGAGAGGAATAGATCATAAAATAGATTTAATTCATGGATCTACCCCTATTTGTAAACCTCCATATAGGCTTAGTCAAATGGAGGAATGTGAGGTTGAAAGATAGTTAATGGAATATCTTAGGAAGGGCCAAATCCAACCAAGTAGCTCACCTTGGTCTGCACCAGTTTTACTGGTAAAGAAAAAGGACGGTACTATGCAATTTTACTATAAAAATAAGTATCCTATGCCTCGCATTGATGAGCTCCTTGATCAATTGCAAGGGGCAAAATACTTTACAAAAATTGATTTAAGATCATGAACACCAAGTATGAATTCGGGAAGAGGATGTCCCTAAGACATCATTTCGTACTAGGTATGGGCATTATCAATTTAAAGTAATGCCATTTGGATTAACAAATGCTCTAGCAACTTTCGTGAAACTTATGAACAGTGTCTTAAGGCCATATCTAGGGAAATTTGATGTAGTATTTTTAGATAATAATGTGAGTTTGATCCTCACTTCTCTGAAATATGGAAAGCAATTAGAAATAGGGATCCAACTAATCGAGAGGCTTTCCTTGAGGAGTCGCATGGAAATGGTTGTTAGATATCAATGCTCCACTCTCATGTAGCTATGCGAGAACCAACTAACTCTATTTGTAAGCCCCCCATATGAGGAGAAGGCATTTGAGTAGCTCGGTTATCTGGTAGGTCCTGGGTTATGGACACCAAATGGGGGCCATGTGTGGCTTGATGTCTGGATGGCTTCAGATAGAGTTGGCACACTACCAACTAGGCTACATGCAAGTGCAGGAAGGCATCCCATGACTGACCGCATTGAGGGTAGACGGAGCATTTCCTGGGGCAGCCCACTCTCGGGTTGTCGGGCCTGTTTGGAGCCCCAGATGATCTCGGATGGCTCTAGGCTGAACAAATAGGCTGAACAAATACTGTAGGTTAGTTGCTCTATTCTGCACCACGGTTCTATCATGGGGTCAGTGGCCAACCTCCAGTCAGCCGTTTTGGGCCGACTGGGTCGATCACCCAATTAGGTCTAACCGACTACGCCTGGTGGCTATCTAAGAGCAAGCCCGTGAAGCCCATTATCATCACTAGCTACAGCAGCCCTGATTCCTTAGCATCCAGCCTCTGTCCTCTACTTTTTCTAGCATGCCATCGAAGCTTCTCACACAGGAGTGCACGGCTGGGAGGCAATGCCATCTATTGTATCAGTTTTACAGTAATCAAATTTTTGATTCTCCATACTATTTGCTTTTCTCTCTTGCATACGAGATCCTATTATTTGTTGAGCACAGATGTTGTATTGTTTTCTTACATGGTATCAGAGCTTGGGCTCTAGCAAGAAGATTTGGTAGTGTGTTTCTGTTTGCAAGTAGATTGTAAGAGATGGCCCAGCTCGCAAGACTGCGAATCCCACTGTTCGGCGAAAGTGAAAAGTTGGACGGCACTAACTATCCACTCTGGAAGTTCAAGATGAAGACCATCCTAAGTGCATACGAGCTTTGGGATACTACTACTGGGATGGATGCGAAGCCGGTTGTGAGATCGAATCCAACCAATGCAGGACAACAGATAGTACTAACTATGGATGAGATTCTCGTGTGGACAAGAAGAAATGCAGATGCATTGTATTCTATTGTCTGCAATATAAGTGATTCTGTCATGGCATTAATTCAACATGTCACCACAGTGGAAGAGGCATGGATGGTCTTGAAAAATTAGTGTGAGACTCTCAAATTCAAATCTAAGGAAGTACCGGATCTCCATTCGACTCCCCTTCGGAGAGAGAGAGAGAGAGAGAGAGAGAGAGAGAGAGAGAGAGGATATTATGGACATAGTAACATCACAGCCAATTGGACTAATTTAATCCTAATTCCCCCTCCTTCAAATCCCTCTTATGGAATCTCCCTAGTTGATAACTATGAATTGCATTATTTGTCACTCACTTAGGTTGTACTAGGCTATTTCTATGGAGGATGGCTTGTTTGCTCCTCATTTATGGACCAAAAGTTTAAAATTGTGAAGTCCCCACTTTCTCTTATGGTTACCACACCTTGCCAAGGGATAACATGATTCTTTTCATTTGAGAAGATTTTTGCATCAATTTGTCTAGAAGTGGTGAGTTTCCCAACAGCATGCTAGAGGCTATTAAAGCATGTTGGATTGGGCATGAGTTGATTTTTTGACATTGTGGCTACTTAAGGGAGATAGGTGTATCATTAGATTGAATAGTTTGATTAGTTACCAAGATGAAATTGTAGAATTGGTCTCTCAAATATCTCAAATTTGAGGGAAGATTAGTGATCATCAAACAAGTCTTAATGGCCTATATAATTTATGTCAATAGTGTGCATGGTTTTAAGAAAACCTATTACCTTAAGCTATAGAAATTAATGCCAAAATTATTGCGGAATTAAAAGTCTGATGAAAGAAACTATCATTCTATCCCATGGTAGGATATGGTAACTTCAAGTGAAAGTGGGGCTTTGGAATTTGAAAATAAGCAAGAAGACAAATACACTCATTATAAAATGATTCTTAAGTAGTAATATTCCTTCGGTATAAATTTCACAATGGTCTATGCGACAACGGAAGTATGGTGCAACAAGGATAATGTCTCATGTCCCTTTGAAATCAAAGGCTAGATCTCAGCAAAAATCTCATTACTGCTTGAAGACAAACTAGAGTAATCCAGAGGAGGAGAAAGAGATGCTTGGTTAGTGTAATCCATATGGTGTGTTTAAACTAGAAATAATAGTGGAAGTCCTTTTGGAACTAGATGTGTAACTTGCACAATTGAGGGTTTGCTCCCCCAAGAGAGATTTGGTGCAAGTGCATGGGGGTGTTGGATGATGGCTAAAGAGATTAAGAATGGATTTATCATTAAATATCAGAACAAGTAGCTTGTGGATAAGGCTCTTATTAATATTGGAAAATAAAGGAATGTTGCTCGTGCATTAAAATAACTTGGTAGTGGATGTCTACCAGAGACTTCCCTCTTGCTATGAGTGCATCCATAGATTTAACAAAATCTTGGATCATGAGGCCTTTTAAAGAATCTCATTTAGGATGGATGCTGGGTGTTAAAAACTACAATACTTATAATATATACAACATTAAGTTGTATTGGGAGATGGGATCACTTAAGAAAAGATGGCTAATATGTGGAGGAGGTATGTAGCGAGGGCTTACCATAGCTTGGTGAAGTCACTTTTGAAGCCTCTATGGCAATGTTGCTTATAGAAGTTGGGGCTTACTAATTTACTGGACCATCAACTCAGGTGGACACACGTGTTGCTAGGTGCTTTGAGTGGTATATTTGATTGACTTTGAGAGGTACTATCATCTGCGCCATCCAAGAAACACAAAATAAGGTGAAATGCAAGGGCATCAAGACTACTTGCAATGTTCATATTGAGATGTGTTGTATGTGATGCTCAGCTTGTTGTAAGGTTCATTTAGAGACCCACCTTCTCCTTTAGTGCTCGCCTACACACATCAAGACTACTTGCAATGTTCATATTGAGATGTGTTGTATGTAATGCTTGGCTTGCCCTAAGGTTCATTTAGAGACACACCTTCTCCTTTTGGTGCTAGGCTAAGTTTGTCCTTCACCTTCAGAGTGCCGACAAAAACTTAGTATGAAGACTTTGTGTGAATGGATGCTCAAGTACGTGTGGGGGGTGTGTGGATTTGTATGTGCGAGAGCATGTTTATACAATGGTCTACACCCAGTGTTGGGTGCTGGTGACTATTCATTGCTATGTGTGATGGAGTTTATGGTTAATTGGCCAACACTAGAGTGTTTTACGAAACTCTAAAATCCTACGAAGGTTACTTGTATTCAAGCGAGATGACATCGTCATCTTGTATGATGACAAATATGATCTCGTGGCTCAGGCATGCATCCGTCAGATACATGAGTCAGAAGGAAGGTGCCGTTGGCATCATCATTTCGTGCATGTATGATAAAGCCCCATTGTAAGGAATCAACAAGGATGCGGCTAAAGTGGACCTCATAGAGAATTCGTTACTCGTGTGGCCCGTTAAACAAGTGGTGAGCTCTTCTATCATGTCCTTCTTCCTTTGCATCAACTTAGAGTGGGCTTTGTTGGATTTTCTTGAACCCATTTTACCAATTTTTGTGAATAGAGACTTGATGATATAGCCTAGCCCGATGAGGAGGACATGCCTCCGACAGGTGGTACAACTTCTGCAAGAGGAAGACTGCATGATCCTAGGGGTGCTACTTCAATGCAAGGGGGAGGTAGACGAAAAAGAACAATTCAGCTCGATCCCTCGGATGTGCAGACTCTTATCGGTGCATCGATGGGAGGCCTATCCTTGGAACTCCATGGAGCCTTGGGGACATTTGTTGGGGCTACCATCAGCGCTTCTAAGTGGAATTCCAAAGGAAAGAGGAAACTTATGATGCGAGAGAGTTCAATCGAAGAAGAGGAGGAGAAAAATGAGGATAGTTCCTCTAGCGAGCATAATAAAAGTGTGAGCACTCCTATTCACAAGGGCGATGTGGCAAAGATAGAGGTTGACATGCACCAAAGCAACTGGCCAGAGAGGAGTCTGAGGATGATGAGGAGGAGGGTGCCCTTGGAGAGACGACATTGAGCACCTCTGTGACAAGACAATCGTGCAAGATTGCATCGAGGACCAAGCTACAATCATTCATTGTGAGTAGTTCGATCTTTTGAAGGTCTATAATCTCAAGGCATGGAGTGAGAACGAATGTTTGGGCTAAATAAAAAAATTTCCTTTGTAGGTGGAAAAAAATATCCCTCTACCCCCGATCTCCTTGTGTCGATCGCTCCCAATGCCCACTATCCGCCAAATCACATCTCGCACCCAAGAGATGTAGGAAACATTCTTCTGAAGTGGCTACTTGTCGGGTTTGGGTGTCTTCATCGTGTCCCACCACACCAAAGATACAAAAGAGAGACGTGGATGAGGATGTGAAAAAGGATTGGAATGCGCACTCGCTCCAAAAGCACAAAAAATTTGAGGAAGAAATTAGGAACACAGAGTGGGAAATCTTATCAAATTCCAAATTTTATATTTGGGATGGGAACCTAGGATGGGAACCATTGCCACACAGGGTGGATGATCGAGAAGATAAGGACATGCAAGTATTGTAGTCCATTGATTTGTGATTCAACATTAGTAGCCATGTTTCATTTGTTTTCAACTCATGAATTCTTTTTTTTCTTTTGAGTGCCAGTCTTTCCTAATGACGAGCGTCGGCATATACGCGTCCAATGCCATTTAGTGGAGGTGCTCTTGAAAGATTTAGGAGAGTTGTTGTCTGCATTATGATGGACAAACAGGTGAGTTCGATGATTCGTGATAAACGCACTATGTCTTTAGTTGCCTCACTCTCATTGAAGGATCGTTTAATATGTTGCTTTTGATTCTAGGCTAGCACAGAAGGGGATTGTCACTACCACTTTTTTGGACCTCATTTGTGAGGCTAGAGTGTTGGGTGCTATATCAGATGTGGCAATCCACTGAAGATTGTCAACTGAGCAAAAATAGTGGCTGGATGCCCACAGGAAGAAGGTAGCTATGAAAGTGCATTGGTACAAAGACCCTCTTCCAGTCATCGCACAAGTGATGTGGAAGGTAAGGATCAATAATGGGACAACTTTTCCTTTCCTTCTCTAGTTTTTGTAACATGTTTGATGACAAGGCAACGAATGCCTATGCAAGACATGTATGATAAATACTTGTGACCAATCATGCACAGCCGCAACGAGTTGTCAGATGCTGACTTTCAAAAGAAATGGAGCGAAGCTACTATAGTGTGAACAAGTCTTGAAGCATACGTGTCGACTCTTAAAGTTGGCTGATGCTGCACTAGGGGCAAGATGGTACAAGTAAGTAAATTGTGGGGATTACATGTGGAATGACAACGATTAGATGACAATCTTATGTACAAAGTGATTGTTTAATTGAAACAACTTTCAGTTTGCAAGACTGTCAGCACTCTGGACTAGGGGATGAAGCCCTCGGGGGCAATCAATGAGGAGAGGCTATATAGCATCGCAACATCAGAGTTGATCGAGGACGATAAAGTAAGGTCTATGGAAGCCCTGGCAAGTGACGACCAGGAGATGCATGTCATGATGGGAATTCCTGAGCGTATGCTTCAGCACATCCTAAACCCATGATGAATAGGCTGCTTTGCTTTTGAATCATGTTGTCATTGCTCAATTGATGAACACTTATTTCGGGCGCTTTTTTGCAAGGAAGTGTGGGTTTTAGGACTTGGCTGAGACGGGAGACATTGTGGTCCAAAATCTCTCCAAAATGCATGAAGCTGGACTCCACATTTTCTGGTGCTGGAGAAATTTCTACTCAATTGAGTGCAATGAGAATAAGTTCTTCAGACACATGCAAGGAATGCACAAACATAGGGAGTGTCTCTTCATGCACGTCCACAAAAATTTCAAGCCCGGTACTACCTTCGCAGCCTAGGAAGGCGCAAAGCTCTTAAGCAAGAGGCATGTGTATCGGTATGCTTTCTTGACACACGTTTTTTTGTGAGATGTATTTGTGTTTCATAGTGGAGAGACTAACCTGGCAGACTCATGAAGAAACAGGACACCAAAAGTGGATGTTTTTTTGCTTGTAGGTGGTGCACTCAGAAACCACATGTGTGCAAGGAAAGAGAGAGGTACGTGCTATAATCATGAAAGGGTTTTTCAAGACATGATCACATGATGCATATGCTACATATATTCTGATTTATTCATGTAGTTTATCTATAGATCCATGTGATGCATGTAATGGTGTATATGTGCCAAGGTAAGGAGCATAGGGCCACCCTATTGGATGACTTCGTGGAGGATGATATTAGCACCGTGGAATGGGTGTGCAATGCGAATGATATCCTCATGCGAGGTACTGCTTGGCGATTGTGTAATAGCTTTGGCAAAGTTCGAAACACAAGCTAGGCTTGCATTGACTTTTAGTGTTATGGTAGGTGGCATGCAACGGGGATGATTGTTTTGGATGAGGTTGTTGCAGGCCTTCTTAGAACATGGAGACGCTCTCCTCGATTGCAATGCAGGGTGCAGAGATTTGGCAGAACCCACAGTGCAAGAGGGGCATAGAGTCTTGTGCCTCACCACGGAGGGAAGGGAAGCACAAATTCTAGGAGGCAGAGTATGGATTTGAGTTTGTCATCTGCATGAATGTTTGTTGAAATTCAACTACCTACAATTTGGTTTCCTTTATGCCATATTGCACTTTTGTAATCTCATCAAGCTTGTGGCTATGAACAGTTGCCCCCAGCTTCAAGGAAGTTGGTGGTTTTTTATTTGAACAGGGTGTTGCTGCATAGGAGGCTAAAGACTCAGGGATGCTTGTTGGCCAAGGCGTTAGAGTTGCAAAGACACTGGGTCCTGTTAAGACCTGGTGTGGCCGCGTTCCTACATGAGGTGGGGAGGCAGTTTGATGTGGCTATTTGGAGCTCGGTACAACAGGATAATCTGCAGAGATTGTTGGGCTTGCTAAAGGGATAATGTCACCAAGCCATTGGCTACACATCCTTCTTTGTGTTTGAGTATAGCTAGGATAAATGTACCACACAAGCCACAAATGTAGGAAGAGGACAAAGGCGTGCGAAGCCCAAGTTTAGGAAGCGCTTGGCCAACATCGATATCGCACACTACTTAGTACTACCACATTCTTGCCAATAGTATATACACCGTAGCATGCTTTCACCTAAAATTATTATTGTTTGAGACTCAAAGTACTAAATTTTTGGTTTAAAAGCAAGTAGCATGGACTTATGTCCAGTGCTTGCACGTGATTTCTTTGTCTGCATTCATGAAAGAGAGAGAGAGAGAGAGAGAGGGGTTATGCACACACACACACACACACAACTTCTACACTTATAAATTTGCACACACACACGCACACACACACAGTTTATACACTTTGCCCCATGGTCTTTTTTTAACATAATGTATTATCACACATTCACACACACATACATATACCCCCTAACCCCCCCTAGGCCCCTACCTTACTCCCTAAAACCCTTCATGTTTCTAAATATTTTTTATTCTTTTAGTTATTGTCTGCTCCTTCATTTTTTATTATTGGTTAATTATTATGCTACTAACTCCCCTTCCCCTTGATATACACTTTAACTATATGGATCTCCCTAGCTCTCTACCTTACTCCTCCCTAGCCCCCTACCTTACTCTCGAAAATCACCTTTTAGTTACTTTAATTGCACCTTTATTGTTATGTATTAGTAAATTTTTCCCCGCTTCCCTTTGATCCAAGTAATCGGTCTAGGCTAGTCGCTTGCTCTTATTGCTACTTGCTCGCATATAGTCCCCAATAATTTGGTCACACACACACGTTCACACTTACACACACTTTCTCTAAACCCTCAGCCACTTCTTACTCCCACACAAGGTAACTTCCAAACCTCCAAAGTTCCAAACCATTATTACCCCTCCTACCTAACTCTCCCAACCAATCTTTTTTTTTTGCCACCACTACCAACCACCGCCACCCTTATGCATGGCCACCTTCTTTATGCCCACTGTTTGGCATTGCCACCCTTCCTCTCTTGCATTGAGTACTACTCTCGCTGCCCTTACTAATTTTGTCATTTCTCCAACCCACCTTTGACTGCTAAGCTTCTTTCACCAACCCATACTTATTGATCTACACTCAGTGTTGGTATATAGCTTGCCAACCCTCCCCTTGCCTTCTTCTCAATGCATCTTAGCGCTGCTTTCCTTATAGCGTGATCCTTATGTACAAAAAAGACAGGCATCTCTATATGAAATCAAAAGGAACAATAAAAAGATATATAAATTTTTGAAAAAAGAACTAAATTATGTACTTAAAATAATTAAACTATGAAACAAGCTTAAAAGATAGTAATCTATAAATTAAGGGGTTTCTTTCATAATAAACGATTAGGCCCAAGAAATAAACTAAGACAAGGCCCCTCCCATTTTTTTAAAAATATAAGTACACAAGAAAGAAGTTCGGGGTCTTCCACGCCCACTTCTTTATAAAAAGAAAGAGCAAAAAGGGGGGTCAAAAGCGAATTAAAGACAAAGTCAACTAAAAGGTTGACTCAACAAGTGGCTACCAAGCAACCACACCTTCTCCACAGTAGGTTATACATACTTAATGCAACGTCAATGACGTAGGCAAAACCAAGAAACAAGGAGGAGGATAAAGATGCCGCCCTGAAAAAGAGTAGGGTAAAGAAGCGGCTCAATAGTGAGTTGAAAGGCACTAGTGAGCAACTAGTCCTAAAACACATGAAATCTATGCAGCAACAGTGAGTCAATGGAGTAGAACTTATCATTGTTTCGTAAGGATAACAAGCAAGAGGCTCAGATGGTATGAGAGCCATGGAGCTTAGATAGAGTTGAGGAAGGTGCTCGAGCCAATGAGCAAGAAAGCCAAGGAAAGGTCAATGTACTTAGAAGCAGGTAGTCGATGATCTCAAAGCCATGCTAACTAGATATCTGCAAGCTCTAAAAAGCATCGACACAATCTAAAAAGCATCACAATGAAAGCTCTCGGAGCCAAATGCTACGCTTAACTTCAATGAATGTAAACGTAAAGATTGCAAAGGGAGGTAAAGCTAGCAAAGGGCCATTACCCAAGTTTGCGTAAAGCTACGTAAAGTAGAGACTACATAGAGTAGGCACCAAAGCTAAGTTCGCCATGTACCCAGACCACTGTAAGTGGTCACAATCTGCATAGTAATGGATCAGATAAGATTAAAGCTATGGAAGCAACAACGAGAACCCGAAAGCAAAAAGAGATGAACAATGGCGTAGTCATGTATGAAAGCAAGGGTAGTCGCAAAGAGAAATAAGGAAAACATCGAACTTTAAGGCAAGCTACGCAAAGGGAGAATTCATAGATGTATATTTGTACCTTTATTTCTATATATATTTTTCTATTGTTTTAGAACCATAGCTTTATCTCTCTATGCTATTGTCCCTAATCCGATTGTCTCTTCCAAAAAAATAAAATTTGGGCAATATATTTAATTAACCCTTAATTGTTTGTCTTAATATTGTCTCCGTGGTGTGTTCCTACACTGGGCATTAGCAATATATTGGGCCCTTTTTATTTCATGTACTTTACGAAAATTTGTGCAATTTGCTTAGTATCTTAACAGTGCTACTAAGTAATTATTTAATTGTGTAATTAATCATTTCTGGATTATACACTTGTCTTGTCCCCTTAGAAGTTTTATTCATTTTCCTACTTGTAAGTTATTTATTCCTTTTTTCATCTTTTTTGACCATTAAGTATAGATCATGGGTGTGGTGGTGTACCCCCTATCATCATCATCTTCATTATTCTCATCATCTCTATGTTAATTGGTTTTAATAAATAAGTAAGAGACAATTCACTTTTCTACAAGGGTGTGGACTACCTCCCTTGGAATTGGCTCACATAAAGAGAAACACTATCCCTTGGTATCTTGTTTGAAGAAAATTAACTAACTTTTGTATTGAGAGAGGTCATCCTTTAAAAAATAATTTCGATGCTCCAATTTGTTTTAGAATTCTGATAGGTGTCTTACTCTGTGGTATAAGCAATAACAAGCTTGGGTTTACAGGTGTTACCTATCTTCCCTCATAGAACTATGATGTTCTAACACATGATTTTGCCTGGATGGTGGTAGGTAAGTAGACCCTGACCTTAGAGCCTAGACTACCTGATGGATTCAACATGTTTGTACTATTTCTATGATTAAATTTACAACTTCAATATAAATAAAAAATTATATTGCCAATCCTAATTCTCTGGTCAAAGTTATGACAATTTTGCTTTTTTTTTAAATTATTATCATCGAAATGATTGAATTAATTGTATGGTTCATTTTTTAATGGGATTATTAAATCTAAACACACACACACACTCACACAGAAGTCATAGAGAGAGGGACACACACACACACACACACACACACACAGGTGTCACAAGTGGAATAGGTGGTAAAAAATGTGGTGGTTACCAAAAAAAACTCGCTTCAAAACTCGCTTGAAAAACTCGCTTCTTGCCCATCCCCTTCAAGTTTAATTAATGGACACCTTGAACCAACCCTACAAATGGGCACCTTGAAGCAGCCCTAGTGATGAAAAAAAAGATTTTAAGGTCCATATTTTAGAAAGTAAAACCTTGGACTTGGAAAAGTAATCTATCTTAGCTAAAAATAAAAAACGTGTTTTCTACTTTTTTATTTGAAAATATTGATGATTTTCTTAATTTCTTAAATTTTAGACTTCAAACATTAATTTCGATTGATCCGACTATCTTAAACTATAAAATCCAAATCCTAAATCCTAATCCCTCATTGTTCATTATTCCCCAAAAGCTAATCTCCCTCCTCCAAACTCTAACATCTTGTAGATTCCCAGCCAGCATCTAGAATGGCAGAAAAACCCTAAAAGTGAGTGGAATAAGTAGATTCCTTTTAGATGCTTTTTAAATTTCATAATTGCAAAATAGATGAATCTAAGAAAAAAAATCCCCAAAGTCCAAATTTCTATAGACTAACCCAATCCCCAGGTTTGGATTATCGTGTAGCCTTCCACAAGTACTACTACACATGGATCCTATTGCAACGTTTAAGTACCGACGTTTAGCGCACGCGGCGCGCTAATCGTCGGTATGAAAAGTGCATCCCATAAAGCATCGCTATATACCGACTTTAGGCAAACGTTGCTATATAGCGACTATTACAAAAGTCGCTACTGATAATCCATCAACACGTGCAAGACCAATGGTGGGTACTAGTTTGGGCTCCTCCCCATACATCCACAAGTGGCACATGATAATACGACGTTGATGTTGTACTTCTCGCTTGCAATGAGTGCAATGACAATATAACCTTTTTGTAAGCCACTTTGTAGTCTCGAGCGTTGGCGCATCATGGGACGAGCTTCCACTCGTTCCTTCCATCTACACTTATAAAATCATAACATAAGTTGCAAGGAAATATATTAACAGTTATAAAATAGCATCTATGAGCTTCTTTTTTAACTTTAAACATAAAGTGTCCTGAAGCGTTGCTATATAGCAACATTTTGAGTTTCGTCACTATATAGTGACGATTTGCTCTATTCCATCACTACATAGTGACGCTTTTAATTAAAAGCGTCGCTATATAGCGACTGACCATAGCGACTGACCAGCGTCGCTATTATATAGTGACGTTGTGGGTTAAAGCCCGAAACTCGATGCGATGCGCGGTGCTTTCTTTAGCACTCTCTAATCTCTATTGTAAGCAAAGCAATCTCTCCTGCCACCTATTTTCGATGACCTCCCACTCTATTCTCTACTCCTCACCACTACTCACCCCTCTCCTAACACTTGTCCTCCCTCTCCACCCTTCTTTCTCTTTGGTTTCTTGAAAGGAAGTTTTTCAAGAAGATGAGTCTCTTTGAACAATGTAGGTAGGTTTTTTGTGAGATTTTGTTTTGTGAGTGCTTCTCCTTGTATTGCTAAAGCTGTGTACTAGTTTTCATGCTTGATTTCAAAGAATTGAAACAAAAAACGAGATTTCAAGAAAGAAAGAAGACTCACCTCTTCTAGTCTTTTTTGTATTTCTCTTCCTTCTCTTTCTCCTTGTCTCCTCAATCCAATCTCTTTGAGAAGTTCCCTCTTTCATGCTCATGCTCTTATGCTCATGCTCATGCTCATCCTCTTCTTCCTCTTTTCTCTCTTCTTTCTCTTCTTTCCTTCTTCTTCTCTCTTCTTTCCCTCTTTCCTTTCCCTCTTCTTCTCTCTTTCCCCTCTTCCAATCTCTTTTCCTTTCCCTCTTCTTCCTCTTCTCCTCTTCTTTCTCTTTTCCCTCTTCTCTCCTCTTCTTTCCCTCTTCTTTCCCTCTTCTTCTCTCTTCTTTCCCTCTTTCCTTTCCCTCTTCTTCTCTCTTTCCCCTCCTCTAATCTCTTTTCCTTTCCCTCTTCTTCCTCTTTTACTTTCCCTCTTCTTCCCTCTTTCCCCTCTTTTATGCTCATGCTCTTATGTCTTATGCTTATGCTTATGCATAAGAGGAGACATATGCATCAGCATAAGCATAAAAGGAGACATATGCTCATGCTTATGCTTATGCATGAGCATATGTCTCTTTTTCTCTCTTTTCCTCTTCTTTCTCTCTTCTTCTGTCTTCTTGCCCTCTTTCCTTTCCCTCTTCTTCTCTCTTTCCCCTCTTCCAATCTCTTTTCCTTTCCCTCTTCTTCCTCTTTTCCTCTTCCTCCTCTTTTCCCTCTTCTTTTCCGTCTTCTTCCTCTTTTCCTCTTAGAACTTCTGTCTTTCCCCTCTTCCAATCTCTTTTCCTTTCTCTCTTCTTCGTCTTTCCTTTCCCTCTTCTTCTCTCTTTCCCCTCTTCCAATCTCTTTTTCTTTCCCTCTTCTTCCTCTTTTCCTTTGCCTATGCCTATGCTTATGCTTATGTTTGTTTTTTGTTTTTTGTTTTTATGTTTGTGTCTATGTTAGACATGGGATCACATCACACGTCCGATGAGTACGGACAGCCTCGCAGGAGGAGACATCGTGATCTATATGCTCTAAAGGACTTTGATTCCTCTCAGGCGACACCTGAGGGCACTATCCCTGGTTCAACTCCTCTCGGACCTAGCACTGCAACTACCCCTAGTCCGACTCCTGTCGGACGTAGCACTGTGACTAGCCCTCAGGGAACTCCTTTGCTAGCCATGCATGGCTTTGCGGGAGTCCTGACGAGTTTGTAGCACAGATGACCGATGAGGAGGCAGCGAGATTCTTCCCTCTACTATCTCAGAGGACTTCAGCAATTCCCTCCCCTACACCGAAGGCTGGACCTACTGCCCAGCCGTCCCCTCATGCCCCTTCGACCAAGGGGTCATCATCTACGCGTGCCTCTCGTAAGGGAAGGAAGAGTAGGAGGGGCTGCTTATGTTGTGCTGACTTGGGAGATGTAGATGAGTCAGCACACTCACATCCCTACAAGTCTCCACTTGGTCCGGAGACACAGTATCAGTCAAGTCCCTAGCCCTCTCCTACTCCCACTGCTACTCCTCGCTCCGAAAGTGCTTGCACAGCTTCCACTCCTTCTGACTCTGCTACCATCAGTCCTCCTTACTCAGCCGAGGATCTCTCCTATCAAATCATGGATGCCGGAGAGATAATAGAAGATAGAAAGGGCAAAGCAGTGATGGCCACCATGAGGCGGTTGATGAGCCATCACTTCAAGAGCGGCATTGGTATCGATTGGCGGTATCAAGATGACCAAAAGAAGCAAGTGGTCATCGATGAATTAAAACAAAAAAACCCTAACCCGCCAAATTGGGAGTTTAATGAGAATTATATGCAAGAGCGCATGGGTTTGGTCTTGAAGCATCATAGATCAACCTTGCGTACTTCCATCGCAAAGGGGATGGCTAAACCTAGCTAGGCAGACAAAGCTGATTGGAAGTTCTTCAAGAAGCAGAATAGGGACCATCCCGAGATGTTCGAGGGTTAGAGGAGGGCTGTGAAGAGACGGCTGGACATCGTAGGTACTTTGCACTTTGGTGCAGGCGGACGGTTGGCATTCAAGGCAACCGTGGTAAGTCTACTTCTTCTCATTTAATGTATTATTCTATTTGTTTTACTACATATAACATGCACTTTATCTAACTCTAACTCTCGTAAATTGGATCCACAGCAAGCTGCGATGGTCGTCTTCCTACGGATGCAGAGACACGATGCGCATTTCGCATAGGAACAAAGCCGTGGTTTATTGAGCAAGAGGCAATGGGAGCGACGGTCGATTGGGCTGAGGTGGCTGCTCGCACTATATAAGTCTACTCCTACTTGTAGTCTCACTTTTGAAATTATTTTATTCTTTAAGTTCCAATCTAATTTTCAATTTATATGGTTCACTCTTAGGGTCAAAGCTCTGTTGAGATATCGAGCTCCACTCGCGATATGCCAGGGTGACTGTTGTGCATTTATGTCACCGACCTGTTAGCTGGAGATGCGGTTGGTACACCGCCCACGAATAATAGCTGGATGACAGCTATCCTTATCTACTCTAGTTTGTGGCTTAGTTAGTATGCCACCTTAGTTAGTTGAGTTTGGTTTGAGACCCACATATAGGGTTCTTCTATTTTTTTGTACTAGAGTTCTTTTGGCTTACACAACTAAGAAGAGGAAAACTGTTTTTCAGCCTCCACCTTCGTGTGTATTCCCCCATTGTGCATGTGAGAAAGCCTCAAGTGAGACTCCTTCCCTCTCTCCCACTATCTTCACATGGTATCAGAGCCTTGTTCGTGGTAAGGAGCTCAAGAAAGCAAGCCAAGTTCGTGGTGTCCTGGTAAGAGGACCACTGTTGCTTTCCTATTTCGAGTTTGGGAGCAAATCTCTGCAGGTAGCACAGCCAGAAGTGCAGGAGTGCACTGTTTCAGATTGAGACACCCTTCGCGGTGTGGCGAGAGCGCAGTATATGCTGCGGGAGAGGGCGATGCCCTTAGTGACTTTATTTTTCTGATTTGAGGCCGTTTCGGGGCCCGTTTTGAAGGCGGAAGTTCTTTGCAGGCACTCAAAAAAAGGCCCTGTTTTTGGCTGTGTGACCACTGCGCGGCTAGTTGGTGGAAAGGTGCCGCAGAAATTGCATCGTATGCCTGTGTGCAGAGATATTGGGAGTTACAGATTCATGCCTGTTGCCTGTTGATGCAAAATCGTCACTAGGAAGTGACTGTGTGGTGAAATACCACTTTCGTCAGTTTTGCAGATCTGCCCGTGTGAGGCAAAAAGCTGTGTTTTTTGCAGTGACAGAATGTTTTGCAGTGTTCTGTAATGGCATCTGATTCTCTTTCACAGATTGTCACTGAAAAGCTTGACAAGAACAACTTCCAGGCATGGAAGTTTAGAATGACGAATTTCTTGATGGGAAAAGGCTATTGGGAATTCATTACAGGAAATGAAGAAGAACCTGTTCTTCCTAATGTTCCTAGTCAACAGGAAATGCACGCATTCAAAGGATGGCATGAGAGAGCCAGGAAAGTTATGTACTGGCTGTCTATCAGTATTTCGGACTCCATGATTGTGCATATTCAGGATGCAAATACGCCAAAGGAGGCATGGGATACTTTGGCAAAAATGTATAGCACAAATACGCAAGCCAGGAAAATGCAACTCAAACAGGAGTTGCACAATGTGCAGAGAGAAAATTTGAGCATAAATGACTACCACATGAAAGTGAAGAAAATTGCAGATGCACTTGCTTCCATTGGGTCGCCAGTGGATGATGACGATTTGGTTTCTGTGACCTTGAATGGTCTAGGAAAGGATTATGCACAGTTCCGGACATCCATTGCCGTCCGTGAAAACTTTCCTGATTTTGAGGAGTTGATTGCTCTTCTAATTTCTGAAGAGCAGAGAAATGGGGGTGCATCTTCTTCAGCAGAAACTTCAAAAGAAACTGTCTTCTACTCAAATGCTGGCAGAGGTAGAGGCAGAGGTAGAGGAGGCTGATCTTCAGGCCGTGGTAGAAATCAGAATATGCAGCAAACGCAAGAAAACCAGTCCTATGCAGGAGGACGTGGGAACTCTAGAGGCAGGGGGAGCCAAAGAGGCCGTGGTGGATGGCAGAGAGGCCAAAATGCAAACAGCAATATTGAATGCTACTATTGTGGCAAAATGGGTCATATGGCTAAGGACTGCTATAAAAAGCAGAATGACATTATGAATGGAAAATTGCAGCAAGGCAATTATGCATCCTCTAGTAGACAGGGTGATGACAGAAATGAGCATTTGTTTATGGTGCAGCATATGACAAATTCTGTAACAAGTGCAGAAGAAAGCAATGATGTGTGGTATGTTGACTCGGGTGCGTCAAACCACATGACAGGTCACGCTGAATGGATGCAGGATGCAAGAAAAATGGAAAAACCAGGATTTGTGGAGACTGGTGATGATACTGCACATCCTATTGTGTAGATTGGCAAAATTCCTTTGTCTATGCAGGATGGGAAAAAGAAATACTTGTCTGATGTATTTCATGTCCCGAACATCACCAAGAACCTGGTTTCTGTTGGTCAGATGGTTGAGCAGGGCTTGCAGGTCAGATTTAATCCTCATGGATGCTTTGTTGAGGATATGAAAAATAATGGTCGCTTGATAGCAAAAGGAAAGAAGAAGGGCAGGATGTTTACGTTGGATGCAAACATGCCTAAATTGAGTGCAGCAATGTTTGCACATGGGACCGGTGTAGTTGCAGATATTGATATCTGGCACAAACGCATTGGTCATGTTAATATACAGCGACTTAAATCAATACAAGCCCAAAATATTGTTGCAGGATTGCCAAAATACAAGGTTGCAGAAATGCACAAGATTTGTGAAGCCTGTCAATTTGGGAAACAGGCAAGGAAACCTTTTCCTAGGCATGTTCAAGAGAGTAAAAAACCATTGGAATTAATCCACTCTGATGTGTGGACTACAAAAGCTGCATCTATTGGAGGCTGTCACTATTTTGTCACATTTTGGAGAGGTGTCTCGGGCTATGCTAAATGAAAAAGATCTACTAGATTATTATTGGGCTGAAGCAGTTGCTACAGTAGTCTATATAATGAACAGGACTCCCACTGCAGCAATACATGGCATGACGCCAGAGGAGATGTATACTGGTAGGAAACCAGATATTTCTCATTTGAAGATTTTTGGTTGCATTGCTTATGTCCATGTGCCAGATGAGTTGAGGTCCAAGTTGGATCCAAAAGCTGAGAAGTGCATCTTTATTGGTTATTCTCTGCAGCAGAAAGGGTATAGATGCTATAACCCTTCTACACGTAAGTTCACAGTGAGCAGAGATGTTGTTTTTGATGAGATGAGCAGCTGGTATAAACCAGTAAATGTGATGATTGATGTAGATGCACAAAATGGTAATGCTGCACAGAATGCACAGCAGCAATCACAAAATATCAGTGGACCTGGAGTGTCCTCTACCAGTGGTTCACATACTTCGCCATGGACAGGCAGATTGAGATCAGGAGAATCCCCTCAAAGCAATGTAGATAGTGGTACGCAGGTATCACGAAAAGGAAAAGAGAAGGTAGATCAGCCCATGTTTGATGTGAATGCAGGTCACTTTTATGTGGATGGTGAATCCAGTGGCTCAGAACAGAGCATTGATGATGAGTTGGGTATTCCTTCTGTTGTTACACCTGGAGTAAGGAAGACCAGGGATGTTTTGAGAGCACCTGGAAGTGAGCCTATTTTGCGCAGGTCTACCAGGGTTAGGTATCCTGTGGATAGGCTGAAATATGATGGATTTACAGCCATTCACTATGCCTATATGGTCAAAGTGATACAGGAACTAGAACCCACTTCTTTTGAGCAAGCCATGGGAAATGAAAAATGGGAGAAAGCCATGGATGAAGAAATGGATGCCTTGGATGCTAATGCTACATGGGAATTGGTGCCTTTGCCTAAAGGCAAGAATGCAATTGGTTGTAAGTGGGTTTATAAGATCAAGCACAATGCAGATGGTTCTGTGAATAGATACAAGGCAAGATTAGTTGTCAAGGGGTATGCACAGACATATGGCATTGATTATGAAGAAACTTTCAGCCCGGTTGCAAGGATGGCAACCGTAAGAGCAGCCATTGCTATGGCTGCATCAAAGGGATGGTCTTTACATCAGATGGATGTAAAGAATGCCTTCTTGCATGGTGATTTGCAAGAAGAGGTCTTTATGGAGCAGCCAGCAGGTTATGTTCATGCTACTCATCCTGAGTTTGTTTGCAGGTTGAAGAAAGCCTTGTATGGCTTGAAGCAAGCACCTAGAGCATGGTCTGACAAGATAGGACAGTATCTTGTCACTATTGGCTTTCAAATTTCCAAGGCAGATTTCTCACTCTATGTGAGAAAAACAGAGAAAGGGATTATGCTGCTGGTCATTTATGTTGATGATTTGATCATCACAGGTGATAGTGATGAAGATATCCTTCATGTGAAAATGCTATTGAGGCAGAAGTTTGAGATGAAGGATTTGGGAGAGCTGCGTTATTTCTTGGGCATTGAGGTGATTAGATCACCAAGTGGGATACAGCTCTTGCAGAGGCAGTATGGATTGGACATGCTGTCCAAATATGGGATGACAGGCTGTAAGCCTATTTCAGTTCCTTTGGAGCAGAATGTGAAGCTGAGCACAGATGCAGGTGAGCTTCTGGAAGACCCTACTATGTACAGACGCATAGTAGGAAGTTTGATTTACATGACTATTACCAGGCCAGATTTGAGCTATGCTGTTGGGTTGGTAAGTCAGTTTATGCAGGCTCCAAGGAAACCGCATTTGGATGCGGCTAGACGCATACTCAGGTATGTGAAGTCCACATTGCAGTATGGACTATTTTATGAGGTTGGGGTTCAGATACAGTTGCATGGATACACTGATGCTGATTGGGCTGGTAGCATTTCTGATAGACGATCTACCAGTGGATATGTGTTCTCTTTTGGGAGTGCTGCAGTCACTTGGAGCAGCAAGAAACAGCCTACAGTTGCCTTGTCGAGCACAGAGGCTGAGTACAGGGGTGCAGCAATGGCTGCATGTGAGGTAGCTTGGTTGCATAAGCTACTCTATGATATGCATCAGTCTACAGATGGGCCAGTTGTCATTTATTGTGACAACATGAGTAGTATACATTTGGCAAAGAACCCAGTCTTTCATGCCAGAACAAAGCACATTGAGGTGCATTATCACTATGTGCGGGAGAAGGTTTTACTAGGTCTCATTGATCTAGTTTATGTCAGCACAGAGGATCAGGTAGCTGACATCTTCACGAAAGCATTGGGCGCAGAGAAGCTGCGCAAGTTCAGAGACCTGCTTGGTGTGCAGGAATTGGGATTGAGCTCGAGGGGGAGTGTTGAGATATCGAGCTCCACTCGCGATATGCCAGGGTGACTGTTGTGCATTTATGTCACCGACCTGTTAGCTGGAGATGCGGTTGGTACACCGCCCACGAATAATAGCTGGATGACAGCTATCCTTATCTACTCTAGTTTGTGGCTCAGTTAGTATGCCACCTTAGTTAGTTGAGTTTGGTTTGAGACCCACATATAGGGTTCTTCTATTTTTTTGTACTAGAGTTCTTTTGGCTTACACAACTAAGAAGAGGAAAACTGTTTTTCAGCCTCCACCTTCGTGTGTATTCCCCCATTGTGCATGTGAGAAAGCCTCAAGTGAGACTCCTTCCCTCTCTCCCACTATCTTCACAAGCTCGAGCATCCCATCACCGGAGGCGAGCGATCACCAGGGCCAGGGATCAGGCGCACATGACGAGGATCAAGGAGAAGGCACAGCTCACGAGGACCAAGGATCAGGCCAACAAGATGAGGACAAGGACAATTCCAATGAGGAGGAGTAGTAGTAGTAGTAGTTTGCATATACTTCACCATGTATGTCATTTTGTATATTTGCTCGTTTGAGCAATTTTGTATCACCCTTTTCGAAAGGGCAATTTTGTAACAAACAATGTTGTATATGTTCGACATGTATATGCTTTTGTTGCTCGATCATTTTATTTTGAGCGATTTTGTATCACCCTTTTCGCAAGGAAATTTTGTAATTAAAAACTTTTTTTTGTAATTACAAAAAAAAAAAGCATTAGTGGGGCAAAACAGGGCTTGCTATGGCCCTGTTGAGTCCCACTAATGCTTTTTTTAGTTCTATTAATCGTCGCTATATAGCGACATTTACCAATGTCGCTATATAGCGACGATTATCAGTGTCGCTATATAGCGATGTTTATCAGCATCGCTATATAGCGACGCTTCATAGCGACCGTTCTTTTTAGATGCTTTTAACAACTTTAATAATGACATTTGCGCCCGTTTAAAAAAAATTTAATGTAAAAAGCGCCGGTATTTTCATCGAAAAAGGGCCTATGCCTTGTAGTGAAGGCTGCTTGCTAATTCAATCCCGAGGATTAGATTAGCATGCATCTTGTGGCTAATCCGATCCTAGGGATCAGATTAGCATCCATCTTCTGGCTAATCCAACCCTAGGGATCATATTATCTAGGAGGTGCCCAATCATAAGGATTGGATTAGCGCACAATGCTCCAGATGGTTACATGCTAATCCGATCCCTGAGATCAGGTTAGCATGCTTCTCTAGACTAATTTGATCCCTAGGATCAAGTTAACATACATCTCTTAGCTAATCCAATCCCAAGGATTGGATTAGTGAGCTGAGTCAAGAGGGGATGCTACTAAGCTGATCCTTGAGATTGGATTAGCATGTAACCTGATCCTTGGGATAGGATTTGATAGGATTTTATATATTATGACCCTAAACTTGGTTCCTGGTGCTTGCATTAGGATTCTCATGGCCTCATTTATAAGTATAGTCTATAGTGCGGTAGGGGGATTTGGTGGTGGAGCCAACACATCCTTCATCTGTAGCTCAAACAACCTCTTCATGAGGTAAACTTTATTAGAGGCAATTTCCTTCTCATAAGTGTCACACAATTTCTTCCACAAATCTTCCGTAGTGTTCTCATGTACTACTATGATTGACTCTACAAGGTGAAGTCTAATAGTAGACTTTGCTAATGCATCCAACTCATTCCAATCATCCTCAGACATATCTACTGCAGGCTTAGCTTAAATCCCTGCCAAGGGTTTAATCTGCTTCTTTGAATAAGCACATCCCTTATCTGTTCTTTTCACAAAGAAAAGTTTGTCCCATCAAAACTTTTAATGCTGAAAAACTCCTTTTGCATCTCTTATATCAAGTGCAGAATGAGGCGAGGGTTGCCTATCTCCGCAAGCAATTGAAAGATATAAAGCTTGATGACGGTGGTAACATGAATGCCTATCTCACTAATGCGAAGGATTTGAAAGAGCAGTTGGCCAACATTGATGAGATTATGCCTAATGGTTTCTAATACCCTTGATGGGTTGCTTGATTCATATCGAGGCTTTGCTACTACATTGAGGTTGGTTGCAAGAGGTGTTGTGAACATGGAAGAGGATGCCATGATGCAAATGAAACTAAATCCCAAATGCTAGTACTTGCAAAAGAGAAATCACACCAAATACCAGGTGCACCCAATATGTCTTCTTGAATGAAGGATAGTGTCACCAAAACTCAAGGCTCAAAGCATCAAAATGCATATACTATCATCCATATGAGCAAATTTAGCCCAAAAGAAAATGTCAATCCACAATGACAAAGCAATAGCAAATATAATACCAATAAGAACCAAATGCCTCAAGCATAAACACGATCCACGGGCATAAGCATCACTAATGTCTCATCGAAAAGATCATAGCACAACCTGTGCATCCACTGCAATATGTCAAAGTTGTCCCTCAGCATAAAATAGGATCTGTGTGCTAAACGTCCATTAATAAAACATCCCACAAGGCAATCTCAGCCTATCAGCACATCCAACAAGGATCGCAATGCATCCAAATGGCTTGTAGAGCATCCACTGCAACCCAATGCAAACCACAAATGAGCGCACACGGCTCAAACTGCAACTAGAGTGATCTGCATAAGGTGCATCCAAGAAATCACGGCCTTACGACAATGACCGCTAGTGAAAGTAGAACCTGGGATGTCTCAAAACATGGGTGTCACTGCATAATCGAACTCAGCAAGACAATCTGCAAATATCTCTCTTCTGCCACAACTCCAAAATCTCATCCAAGGATGGAGTAAGAGCCAGTCAACCCTTGCATTTACTTGTAAAAATGAACCTTATCAATCTTAACCTTAGCCAAAATGCCACATGGTAACAATCAATGAGAAGATCTTGGAAACTTTGAGAAATTTCCTTCAAAGAGACTAGGAAAAAAAAAAAAACAACTCCCTCGATTTTTCATGAAATGGCAAGCAGCTTTGTAAACATATGTTTCAGGCCCGACGAGACAGACAGCTCTGCAAATGGAGGCCCGGATGTTGAGATCCCACTCACACAGGAAATGGCAAAATGAAGACATCGGAGTAGACAGAGATTCACCACAGCTTCAAAAGTTCACAGAATTGGAAGCAGCTGGAAATAAATTTTGTCACTTTTTGCAGGAGCTGTAACTTTTCACTGAAAACTCGGATGACAGAGATGTTAAAAGTGAAAATGTAGCTCTCAATCTAATCTACAACTTCCTTGGAGAGTTCAAGTCAAAATTCTATCTCGAAGTCCGGATATTTGTTCTACTACATATGTGTGTCTGAGAAGATTTGCTTTTCATACCCCTGAACTACTCCTTGCCAACCATCGCCTTTCTTAACCCTCTACAAATTTTGGTAAATCCTACACCCGAGTTTGAGTTGAGAGGAGCATGAAAATAGCCTAATCGATATCAATATGGTCTCTTGCTCAACTTTTATTCTTATTAACGATACTAATCCACTGACCATAGTGAGTATGTGGGCTTGGCGACACGTCTGCTTGCATTAGCAGTATAGTTGAATTGCATTTACTTCCCTTTTTCCATTTAATTTTTTTCAAATTGTTCTTTGTGGGCAAAAAAAGAAAAGAAAGATACTAATCCATTGACCATGAAAATTTTGTCAACGTTGATTTGGAGCTATTTTAATCAACGGTTGAGATGCAAACACATAGCACACACTTCATGTCAAGAGGCTTTATCTGCAAAGGTAAAACGAAGCTGACGAAGGGGATGACGAAACTATTCATCTCTTCCCGGCCGAACTTACAACGAAGGTTGCCGTCCGCGTTCCCCCATATTTTTAATTCATTTTCTGCACGCAGAACATCAACCTCCTCTGCTATATTAGCATGCTTCTTGTTGGACTCCACAAATGCGGTCACACCGCTTGGTGTTCACGTTGAGCAGCGTCATATCCATTTTCCAGTTGCATCCTTAATCCCGTTACGCGACGTCTTCTTGCCGCCCAACCGCTTTCTCTTCTACAAATTTTCTCCCCTTCTGTGGTATAGTACACTTTCTCGCACTTCTACGAAGTTTTCAGCCGTTTTGCTGACCTCCATCTTAGCATCTTGGCAGGAGGTCGCGGTGGAATTCGTGTTCACGAGCACTCCAAAATGCAAGCCAGACTGCTGCTTGTCTGCTTTCGCACATTTTTATCTCTCTTGCTGGTGATACTTCTCAGCGTCCAGACAGGTGCCTTACTACATCCACCAGAAACATTCTGCTCCAGAGCAGTGGAGAGCAAATCTTGTCCAGTTCCTACAACGGTGGATAGTATCGATATCCAGTCTTATCTTGGTACTTGGTATGAGATTGGCAGTACGGCGAGCTTCAAGCTCGTGGCGGAATCTGGATTAGTGTGTGTAAACGCACAGTATAGTGAAACTTCTGGCAATTTCTCTTTGATAAACAGTGGCCTTACGGTAGTGACCTCCTCAGCAGGAGCACAGGTAGCTGCTCTTTCTTTAGCAGCAACGAACTTTTGCTCCAATGCTAAAACTGTTTGCACATATGTGTCCCCCACGAGTACAATCAGTCACGCTCTTCAACAAATTTCCCAAAGTGTAAGCGCTTTGAGGGGCAGTCGACCAGAGATCGCAGCGGCCCTAGCCTACACATATGAGAGGGTGTCGAATTCAGTCACAGTTTCACAAATGATGCTCGAAGTTGTGGCAATGGATGTAAGCCACATCCAATATTACGACGGCCAGCTAAGTCAGGCAAACGGTAGCTTTGAAGGAAACGTGCGCGCTCTCAAGCACTACGCCAAAAAACTACGAAAGGAACAGGCGTCCATCATCGCTTTAGTGGAGCATCTCTCCGAGGCGCATGCTAGCCTGAAAAAGATCAGTTCCGAAGCAGGCATGAAAGCTTCCATCGTCCATCAGTTAAATCAAGCTTCTGCTTCTCTCGGTGAAGCGGCGAAGCAAATCTCAGCACGAAACTCAGCGATGAGAAAGAGCATCTCTGATATCGAAAAGAGCGCCAAATCTCTGCTATCGGACGGCAAGCCCATAGAAGGTGGAGGATTGTTTGGTTTGAGAGGGCGGATTTTGCAGAACGCAACCTCCCACGGGAAGTTGGAGGTGATGATCGAAGGGACGAGTGGACCGTACTGGATTGTAGCGCTGGAAGGAGAGCGAAGCGCGGGCTACGATGCAGCGCTGATCTATTCGTGCACTGATGTGCAATACAGCGAAGGGATTTTCATTCTATCGAGGAAGAGGGAGCTATCGCTAGAGGTGGTAATGCGATTTCTGTCTCTTGCGGAATCTTATGGGATTTACTCGGACTGCGACAACACTTTCTTGTTCACTGTTCAACGTGGTGGAGATTGCGGAAAGCCCACTAACGCCTGATGACTTTTGTGTTGCAAGAAACGCCACGTCTCCAGGTCAAAAAATAACTGATTTTTTCGAGAATACAATTTGAGCATATTATCCATTCTTATCTACGTAAGGAAATTTTAATAACGGACTTAGGGTATTAATTTTGTACTCTTAAATATGATGATTGCTTCATTAAAAGACTTTTCGTATATTTTGTTAGCACTGCCCCAAAAAGGGCTATATAGCATCGTTTCAATTTCCCTTTGAAATCAGGTTATGTGACACTTGTTGGCATGCAACCTTCCTCACACACCTTCCTCCACTTTATCTCGTCCTCATAGCCCCCCCCCAAATTAGATCATATATAATTTCCAAGCTTCCACCATTCATCATAGGTCATAGATAATTTCCAAGCTTCCACGATTCATTAGAGATCATAGAAAATGGGGCAGTGCTTCGGGCACACAAATTGTGTCCTCTTGTTTTAACACAAATCACAATGTGTTGGTAATTGTGCATGCAATTATAGTGTGCGTTTTTGGCATGCCAAAGTCAAAGCCATAGCGTTTGTTTTTGGGTTTTCTATCTATTGGGACTATGCAAGGGGGCTTAATGATTGCTATTATGTGAGGATAGTATGGGGATATGATCATATGGAGGGGGGCGTTGGGGGGGGAGTGATAAAGAGGATATGATGATATGGAAGGGGGCAAGGGTTACGCTTAGAATCATGAGGGGGGGTGAGGGAGTGACAGGGTTAGGGATCTCATTTGAAGGAGAGGCATAGAGCCTCCTCTGCTTTTGCAGCCTCCCTCCTTCTACTGCCTCCTATTTCAAACCTCCAACTCTTGCTTCCACTTCTTCTACTCTCTCCTCTCATTGCTATGGTTGTCCTCCTTGCTACTTCGTCCTCAACTGCTCGCCACTCTCCTTCCCTTTGCGACATTCTTCAGCTCACCACTCTCCTGCTCGTTTCGGTGTTCTTCTACTCGCCACTCTCTCGCTCTCTGCAGCGTTCTTCTATATGGCTTGATATTTGACAAAATTGATGAAACTAGGATGTTGGAAGGCCAAGCAACTTGGGGGCGTGTGAAACGAAGCAACATGTCTGTTCTTCTATTTGTTTGGACGAGGATGAGTCTTCGAGTCTGCTAGATGGGTGTTTTTTCTTGGTTTTCAAAGGTTCAACTAGTTCATGCGTGTCTGTTCTTTTAGACAAAGTCGAGTCTATCGGAGTCCATGACATGAAGGCCCAGGGAGGGCACTATGTAAAAATCGCATATAGCACGTGCGATCTTGAAAGGGGTGTTAAAAAAAACCCCTACCTATGGATTTTTATAACCTATATACACCCCTAGGCTTCTGCAAATTTTGAGATGATTAAAGTATCCCTTATGTATGGAGATTTTCACTTTTTGGATTAAAAAACCCCTTATATATGATTTTATTTGTAACTCCATAAAAATATAAAACCCCTTTCGTTGATCGCATGTGCTATTTGTAAATCCATATGGAAACAATGAGACACAAATGTAGTTGTTTATTCAAAGAGTGGTAACATATATAGGCAACTGCCTCCATGTAGGTAGATCCCAGATCCACAATCATCTCCTGGATTATCTCAATCAATCACCTCCTATGATCACTCACTCATCACACCAACCTGACACACCTAACTAGAACCTTTTAGCACACCTACACTCACACACTTCTTGCATAGGACTCCAAGCCCATAGGCACACACACATACACATCAATTTGCCCCTTCATTCCCCCTCACAAATTGATGACCTCATCCCTCAGTAGTAGTACATGGGATGCTCCATGGCTTGCCCACTATCATGTGGCAACACTCATGGCCCCAACCTGTGACTCACTCATAGGATTCTTGGTTTACAATTGGGAGATGGACACTGACTATGTATGTAAAGCTTAATGAGTCCAACAAGGAAAAATCTTAAAAGACTAACAATCATTTAAGGATGGACTATCCATGGCACATAACCATTATTGATCTCATACACACATAACTCAGAAAACATATGGATCCTGTGGGGATTAAAGGTCACTATGCCTTTACCTCGGTTATGTGCAATACTCAAATGCATATATAAATGAGTGAAAAAGAAGATTAGGGTGTTCTACACCTGTGTGGCTCTCTGTCTCTCTCTCTCCCTCTTTCGTTCTTGCTTCCGTTGAGAGCACTCACAACTGGTATCAGAGCCCGGGTGATCTAGCTGAGCGTGCGTGAATGCTTGGAAGCTCATCAACTCTGTGGAAGGAAGGAGAAGCTCTGTGGGAAGCTTTGTGGGTGACTTTACTTGCATCCGAGTGTGTAGAGACCTTGGAGGAATCTTTGGAAAAGTCACTTTGGTTTTGCGAAGTGGTTTTGAGAGCATGTTAAGTGTTTTCAAAGAAAAAGTCGTTTTTTGAGCTTTTCCTTGTTCCATTTGATGACAGAGACTCTGTATTGACTTGTAGAGGCAACTATTGCTTGGTTTTGGTGTCCACTTCACTTCAGGAGCTTGAAACACCTTTATTCTTGAATCTAGGATCATTTCATTGGATTTCTGACTCATTGTGTCAGTTCCTACTTTTTTTGCTCGAGTGTTGGAACTCAAGTTTGGAGCAACCATTTGCAGATCTGCCAGTTCTGGTGGACTCAGGAGGTCCTAAAACTTCAATGTTGCTCATCATTCGCACTCCGGTGGAGTTTACAAACAATTCTGTTTTCAAAAACGTTTTTCAGTCTGTGTGTTGGACCCAGTGATTGAGACCACCGTTTCCAAAACCGTCTGTCCCATTGCATTCTGGATGCCCAAAAACACCTACCTGTCAGTTCTTGCATGATTCGGTGGAGTATTTTTAGAGTTCTAGATCTCTGTGTATTCGATTTCATCTCTCTCTTATGCATTTTTCATTCTAAGGTTTTGAAACCTTAGATTTATGCCACATGGCAGTGGATAAGTGTTGACTCCCATTTCTCACTCATCGGTTGGAATTTTGGAGTTCCGAAAGAAGAGAGATATTTGCATATTTTCTTACTGAGTCCGATTATGCAATGGCGCCCATGTTTTGAGGCATCTCAGGGTCTATTTTCAGTAGCGGTCTTTTCCGTGTGACCATGACTTCTTGAGCATACCTTATGCAGATCACTCTGGTTGTAGTTTGAGCCATGTGTGCTCATTCGTAGTGTGCATTGGGTTGCAATGGATGATTTATAGGCCATTTGGATGCATTGCGATCCTTATTGTATTGTGATTTATAGGCCATTTGGATGCATTGTGATCCTTATTGTGTTGATAGGCCCAGATTGCCTTGTGGGATGCTATTTTTATGGACGCTTTGCACATGAATGCTATTTTATGTTGAGGGACAACTTTGACACATTGCAGTTGATGCACTGCTAGTGTTATGCTCTCTTGAATGAGATATTATTGATGCTTATGCCCATGGACGGTGTTTATGCTTGAGGCATTTGGCACTTATTGGCATTTTGGATTGCCATTGCAGTTGGCATTTTCTTTTGGGCCAGATTTGCTCATATGGATGCATAGTACATGCACATGAGTCAGCTACATCTTTTGATGCTTTGAGCTTTGAGTTTTGGTGATATTTCAGTCTACTGTGGCATACACATTTGTGTCTCATTTGTGTGCACCTAGTATTTGGTGTGATTCTCTCTTACAGACACTAGCATTTGGGATTTTGCTTTATTTGCATTATGGCGTCCTCTTCCATGTCTGAAAAGGAGTTTTTCAACATTAAAAAGTTTGATGGGACAAACTTTTCTTTGTGGAAAGAATAGATAAGGGATGTGCTTATTCAAAAGAAGCAGATTAAACCCTTGGCAAGGATTGAAGCTAAGCCTGCAAATATGTCTGAGGATGATTGGAATGAGTTGGATGCATTAGCAAAGTCTACTATTAGACTTCATCTTGTAGAGTCAGTTTATTTCACAGTAGTAAATGAGTAGACTACAGAAGATTTGTGGAAGAAACTGTGTGCCACTTATGAGAAGGAAACTGCCTCTAATAAACTCTACCTCATGAATGTGGGGGTTAAAGGTCACTGTGCCTTTACCTCGGTTATGTACAATACTCAAACACATATATAAATGAATGAAAAAGAAGATTAGGGTGGTTCTAAGCCCACCAAAACTTGTGTGTCTCTCTGTTTCTGTCTCTCCCTCTTCCGTTCTTGCTTCCATTGAGAGCACTCTCAACTGGTATCAAAGCCCAGGTGATCTAGCTGAGCGTGCATGAATGCCTGGAAGCTCAGCAACTCTGTGGGAGGAAGGAGAAGCTCTGTGGGATGCTTTATGGGTGACTTTACTTGCATCCGAGTATGTAGAGACCTTGGAGGAACATTTCGAAAAGTCACTTTGGCTTTGCGAAGTGGTTTTGAGAGCCTGTTAAGTGTTTTTTAAAAGAAAAAGTGGTTTTTTGAGCTTTTCCCTATTCCGTTCGATGACAGAGACTCCGTATTGACTTGTAGAGGAAACTATTGCTTGCTTTTGGTATCCACTTCACTTCAGGAGCTTGGAAACACCTTCATCCTTGAATCTGGGATCATTTCATTGGATTTCTGACTCACTGTGTCAGTTTCTGCGTTTTTCTACCCGGGTATTGGAGCTCAAGTTTGGATCAACCATTTGTAGATCTGTCAGTTCTGGTGGACTCAGGAGGTCCTAAAACTTCTATGTTGCTTATCATTCGCACTCCGGTGGAGTTTACAAACAGCTCTATTTCCAAAAACGTTATTCAGTCCGTGTGTTAGACCCAATGATTGAGACCATGGTTCTGTCCCATTGTGTTTCGATGCCCAAAAACCCCTACTTGTCAATTTGTGCACGATTCAATGGAGTATTTTCAGAGTTATAGATCTCTGTGTATTCGATTTCGTCTCTCTGTTATGCATTTGTCATTCTAAGGTTTTGAAACCTTAGATTTATGCCACACGGCAGTGCTTAAGTGTTGACTCCCATTTCTCACTCATCGGTTGGGATTTTGGAGTTCCGACAGGAGAGAGATATTTATAGATTTTCTTGCTGAGTCCATTATGCAATGGTGCCCATGTTTTGAGGCATCTCAGGTTCTATTTTCAGTAGCGGTCATTACCATAAGACCATAATTTCTTGAGCATACCTTATGTAGATCACTCTGGTTGCAGTTTGAGCAGTGTGCGCTCATTCGTGGTGTGCATTGGGTTCCAGTGGATGATTTATAGGCCATTTGGATGCATTGCGGTCCTTATTGGATGTGCTGATAGGCCTAAATTGCCTTGTGGGATGCTATTTTTATGGATGCTTTGCACATGGATGCTATTTTATGCTGAGGGACAGCTTTGACACATTGCAGGTGATGCACTGATAGTGCTATGCTCTCTTGGATGAGATATTATTGATGCATATGCCAGTGGACGGTGTTTATGCTTGAGGCATTTGGCACTTATTGGCATTTTGGATTCCCATTGCAATTGGCATTTTCTTTTGGGCCAGATTTGCTCATATGGATGCATAGTACATGCACATGAGCCAGCTGTATCTTTTGATGCTTTGAGCTTTGAGTTTTGGTGATATTTCAGTCTATTATGGCATACACATTTGGGTGCACCTAGTATTTGGTGTGATTCTCTCTTACAGGCACTAGCATTTGGGATTTTGCTTTATTTGCATTATGGCATTTTCTTCCATGTCTGAAAAGGAGTTTTTCAACATTAAAAAGTTTGATGGAACAAACTTTTCTTTGTGGAAAGAATAGATAAGGGATGTGCTTATTCAAAAGAAGCAGATTAGACCCTTGGTAGGGATTGAAGCTAAGCCTGCAAATATGTCTTAGGATGATTGGAATGAGTTGGATGCATTAGCAAAGTCTACTATTAGAATTCATCTTGCAGAGTCAGTTTATTTCATAGTAGTAAATGAGCAGACTACGGAAGATTTGTGGAAGAAACTATGTGCCACTTATGAGAAGGAAACTGCCTCTAATAAAGTTTACCTCATGAAGAGGTTGTTTGAGTTGCAGATGAAGGAAGGGGTCTCCATTGCTTCTCACTTGAATGAATTCAATATTATTTTCAGCCAGCTTCACACTCAGAAGATGAATTTTGATGTGAAGATTAAGGCAATATATCTCTTATGTTTATTGCCATCCTCATGGGATACCTTCTGTACAGCTGTCAGTAACTCTGCACCTCGTGGAGTACTCAAAATTAATGATGTTGTGGATAGCTTGTTGGCCGAGGAGATTAGACGGAAGTCTATGGATGGCAACAAGTAGGATACAGCCTTAAATGTGCAAAGGGGCAAATCACAATTTAGGGGGAAGTCTCAAGAAAGAGGGAAGTCTCGTAGCAAATCCAGGGCATGGAACATTGAGTGTTACCACTGTGGCAAGAAGGGCCATATGAAAAAGGATTGCTACAAGCTGAAAAGAGAGCAAAAGGATAAGAAAAAGAATGCAAATTGGGGTGCAAATCAGAAGGAAGAGAGTCCAAGGGACGACAAAGGAAAAGTGAAGATCGAGGAGATTATGCAGTCACACATGATAGTGACAATGTTGCTTACCACTTCAGATGATGCATATTCCCAGGATTGGATTTTGGATTCTGGTGCTTCATTCCATGTTACTCCCCATAGGGAATGGTTCTCCAATTATGACAGTGGAGAAACAGATTGTGTGCATCTTGGAAATGACTATGCATGTGACATAGTAGGAGCAGGTGACATAAAGTTTTCTTTTGGATGTGGGTCTGCATTTATTTTGAAACATGTGAGACATGTGCCTAAGTTGACCAAGAGTCTTATTTCAGTGGGTCAGCTAGATGATGCTAGTTTTCACACCACTTTTGGCTTTCAGAGTTGGAAAATTTAGAAGGGCTGTATGCTTTTGGCCAGGGGTGCCAAGTGTGGGACTTTGTATCCCTTACATGTATCAGGGGTATTTGATCATGTTATTGTAATAACCGAGTAGCCAAGCACTTCTTTGTGGCATTGCAGGTTGGGGCACATGAGCCAGAATGGAATGAAACTCTTATGCCATTTGGGTTATGTACCGCATTTGAGCTTCTCTGATTTTGAATTTTTTTAGCACTGTCTCTATGGGAAGCAGACAATCAGCCCATAAAAGAAGGGGAAAGAAAGAGTTTGAAAAGCTTGATTTGGTGCATTCAGATGTATGTGGTCCCATGCCTACACGGTCATTAGGCAGGGCTGAATACTATGTGACATTCATTGATGACGCAACTAGGAAAGTGTGGGCTTATGCTATAGCTCGGAAGACTGATGTGTTCCAGGTATTTCAGAAATGGCTAGCCTTGGTTGAGAATCAGTCAGGTAGAATGCTTAAATATGGACTGACAAGGGTGGAGAGTATCTCTCTCATGACTTTCAGCATTTTTGTGATACACGTGGGATTAAGAGGGAGCTCACATCCCCTCGTACTCCAGAGCAAAATCCAGTTGCCGAAAAGATGAATTGTACCATTCAAGAAAGGTTGCAATGCATGCTTTCCAAATGCAATTCTTTCTAGTGGTTTTTGGGCTGAGACTCATCTCTGATTGCATAGCATACTCCCATCTTGCGTTGATCCTCGTGCATCATAGCCTCTATATAGCAAGAAGGCTCCCCGCAATCAGTAAGCATCACATAGTTTACCCCTGGAACAAACCTATCAGGCGGTCTAGACACTCTAGATGATCTTCTCAAGGGCATTTTAGCTTGCTGTCCCACCTGCATATCAGCCACATTTGGCTCATCATTTCCACCAATAGATGATCCATGATCTACCCTTGATTGTATACCTGTGGAAGTACTTGGTGGTACCATTTCTTGCACATTTGGTGCATAGACAGCTTGCTGTCTATCACTCATTTCCACATCCCTCATGGGTGCCTTATGCATCTTCTCATTGAAGACTACATCATGGCTGCATATGATCTTCTTTGCTTCTGGATCCTAGAGATGATAGCCCATCTCTCCACTTTCACCATATCCTAGAAAGATGCATTTCCTAGACTTAGGATCTAGCTTCTTTCGAAGCTCTTTTGGCACATGTGCATATGCCTCACACCCAAATATATGCAAATGAGAGTAAGAGGGCTTCTTGCCACTCCATGCCTCTTCAGGAATACCACCATCCAAACTCTTACTAGGTGATCTATTAATCACATGCATTGTAGTCTTCATTGCCTCAGCCCAAAAACCACCAAAAATACTTGCATTGGAAAGCATGCATTGCAACCTTTCTTGGATGGTACGGTTCATCTTTTTTGCAACTAGATTTTGCTCTGGAGTACGAGGGGATGTGAGCTCCCTCTTAATCCCACGTGTATCATAGAAATGCTGAAAGTCATGAGAGAGATACTCTCCACCATTGTCAGTCCGTAGGCATTTAAGCATTCTACCTGACTGATTCTCAACCAAGGCCAGCCATTTCTGAAACACCTGGAACACATCACTCTTCCGAGCTATAGCATAAGCCCACACTTTCCTAATTGCATCATCAATGAATGTCACATAATATTCAGCCCCACCTAATGACCTTGTAGGCATGGGACCACATATGTCTGAATGCACCAAATCAAGCTTTTCAAACTCTTCCTTTCCCCTTATTTTATGGGCTGATTTAGTCTGCTTCCCATAGAGACAGTGCTCACAAAATTCAAAATCAGAGAAACTCAAATGCGGTACATAACCCAAACGGCATAAGAGTTTCATTCCATTTTGGCTCATGTGCCCCAACCTGCAATGCCACAAAGAAGTGCTTGGCTGCTCGGTTATAAAATACCCCTGATACATGTAAGGGATACAAAGTCCCACACTTGGCACCCCTGGCCAAAAGCATAAAGCCTTTCTGAATTTTGCAAGTCTGAAAGCCAAAAGTGCCGTGAAAACTAGCATCATCTAGCAAATGAAGGAAGGGGTCTCCATTGCTTCTCACTTGAATGAATTCAATATTATTTTCAGCCAGCTTCAGGCTCAGAAGATGAATTTTAATACGGAGACTAAGGCAATATTTCTCTTATTTCATTGCCATCCTCATGGGATACCGTCCATACAGCTATCAGTAACTCTGCACCTGGTGGAGTACTGAAATTTGATGATGTTGTGGGTAGCTTGTTTGCTGAGGAGATTAGACTGAAGTCTATGGATGGCAACAAGTAGGATGCAGCCTTAAATGTGCAAAGGGGCAAATCACAGTTCAGGGGCAAGTCCCAAGAAAGAGGGAAGTCTCGTAGCAAATCCAGGGCATGGAATGAAACTCTTATGCCCTTTGGGTTATGTACCGCATTTGAGTTTCTCTAATTTTGAATTTTGTGAGCACTGTCTCTATGGGAAGCAGACTAAATCAACCCATAAAAGAAGGGGAAAGAAAGAGTTTGAAAAGCTTGATTTAGTGCATTCAGACGTATGTGGTCCTATACCTACACGGTCATTAGGCGGGGCTGAATACTATGTGACATTCATTGATGATGCAACTAGGAAAGTGTGGGCTTATGCCATAGCTCGGAAGAGTGATGTGTTCCAGGTATTTCAAAAATGGATGGCCTTGGTTGAGAATCACTTAGGTAGAACACTTAAACGTCTACAGACTGACAATGGTGGAGAGTATCTCTCTCATGACTTTCAGCATTTCTGTGATACACGTGGGATTAAGAGGAAGCTCACATCCCCTCATACTCTAGAGCGAAATCCAGTTGCAGAAAAGATGAACCGTACCATTCAAGAAAGGCTACAATGCATGCTTTCCAATGCACTTCTTTCTGGTCGTTTTTGGGCTCAGGCAATGAAGACTACACTGCATGTGATCAATAGATCACCTAGTAAGAGTTTGGATGTTGGTATTCCTGAAGAGGCATGAAGTGGCAAGAAGCCCTCTTACTCTCATTTGCATATATTTGGGTGTGAGGCATATTCACATGTGCCGAAAGAGCTTTGAAAGAAGCTAGATCCCAAGTCTAGGAAATGCATCTTTCTAGGTTATGGTGAAAGTGGAGAGATGGGCTATTGTCTCTGGGATCCAGAAGAAAAGAAGATCATATGCAGCCATGATGTAGTCTTCAATGAGAAGAAGATGCATAAGGCACCCATTAGGGATGTTGAAATGAGGAGAATCACTTTCGAGGATGTGAATCCACCTGCATATGTTGATAGACAGCAAGCTGTCCATGCACCAAATGTGCAAGAAATGGTACCACCAAATACTCCCACAGGTATACAATCAAGGGTAGATGATATATCATCTATTGGTGGAAATGAATCGAAGGGATCGAGTTCTCCTAGTCATGAGACAACATCCTAATACAACACTAATCTAAGGAGGATGCAACCTAAGTGCAAACATGATGAAGAGAGTGCTCATGACATGTACCTCAAGTCAATTAGGTTCCAAGATAGATTAGTGTTGTATTACGATGTTGTCTCATGACTAGGAGAGCTCGATCCCTTCGATTTGTCACAGTATCAGAGCGTTATGTACTTGAGCTGTAGATGGTCGAAGGCAGTTGCTTGCTGCGCTTCGGAGGCAGATGCATGGCTATTGCAGGTCATGCTGCTGAGTGGGTCATTGGCTGCCTTGTGTAGGGAAGTGTTATTGAGATGCACTGTGGGAGCATAGCAGCCCGTGGTTGTGGCTACCTGACAGGGAAGCTTGTTTTGTAGAGGCAACCATTGTCATTATAGCTGTGAGGCACACAAAGCTGCTTCGTTGCTTGCAATGAGGCAGTTGTTGATGTCATAGCATTGCTCTATCCATGAAGGCTAGGTCGCTAGGAACTATGGAGGCCGTAGCTGGTTGTTAGAGTGGCATTCATGCAGACTCGTTGAGGGGGTATGAGCCACAAGCATTGCTACTGGCGAAGCTTTCGTACAGTCGAGGTAGTGGGCTGGCTTGTGTGGCTTGATGTAGTTGAAGGGACGATGCTGGTTGCAGAGATCTAGTCCCTTGGTTTTGTGAAAAGAAAGAACCACCATAGCACCCTCCTCCACAAACAGCTTGGTCGTGGCCTTGCCTATTCCCCCGTGATAACTGCCACCTTCCGTGCAGGCCTCTGATGATGCGATGGAGAAATTGAGGTGGAGAATTCCCTTACAGAGGCAACTGCACACCAATGGGTTGCAAGGAAATGGGAGATGAGCCTCAGGCTGTGCGAAAGGAGAGGCCAACTACAAAGCTTCGAACAGCGCGCTCCTTGAGCAATGAAGGCACCTCCCTCTTCCGTTCTTGCTTCTGTTGAGAGCACTCACAGATCCTTACCCTTGTCAGATTTGACTTGGGTGTTGTAAGCAGTGAGAGCTTGAATTTTGACATTCTCTGGTTCTTCTTCTTCTTTAGTTTTTGCTTCCCCAACAAGATTGGTTGAACATCTCTTCTTGGCATAACATTCCTTTTCAAAGTGTCTAGGTTTGCCACAAAAATTACATTTCATTTTGCTCTTTCCCTTGAAGTTGCTTAAGTTGCTTCTGGCCAAATATGCCCCTTCTTTGTAATCACTTCTTTGTTTGATCTTTCTCTCCTCTTCCAAGAGTGATGCTTCAATTTCTACCAGAATATCTTCATCAAGATTAAAGTTGATGCCAGATAACTGTGTCAAATGCTCTTCATTGAATTTAGATGTGAAGAGATGGACTCCTCCCTATCCAATTTTAAGTCAAAGAACTTGATAAGCAAGCTATACTTAGAGCATCTCCCGTGTGCTCCAAACACATGCTCAAGATGAGTCCATGCAACATGAGCAGTCTCACATCTATCGATGTGATGAATATAGGAATCACTCAGACCAAGAGCAATTATAGCAAGAGCTTTTTCATCTTTTGGAAGCCATGAAGCTTCTCCTTCTCTAGTTGTAGGTTTAGTTTCTTTGCCATTTGGTACCTTCCATATTCCCTTTTTCATAAGAATAAACTTTAGTTTTGTTTGCCAAGTGTGGAACCCCTCTCCTTTAAACTTATCTATTTTCAGTTTGGAAGCCATTTGGGAAGGTCTTACCAAGCAAATGGTAGTGTCTAATCCCTTTACAAAAGGTCAATCTTTCTGAACAAAAAAATCACCTTCACCATATAGATGCAAATTGCAAGATAAGAATTCTGAAAAACTTAATTGTTTGGCATAATCATAACCAGTTGTCTTCTCCCACAACCTTTTAACTAGAGTCTTCTTCACCTTGTACTTTGTCTTTGTAGTCTTCTTGATTTTTGAAGCGCTTTGAGAACTTGAGGTTGGCATGTTGTCAAGAGATTAGCACCAACTGAACTAACATTCTCTGAACTGAAATGACACACTTTGAACTAATAATAATCTCTAAATTGAGTGTTTTACTCCTCAAGCATTTAGTGTAGCATAAAAAACTCCAAAAAATACACTAGAAATGCTTGCAGATTACATGTAAACTTTGGAGGCTTGGTACCTCACTCCAAGCATCACCAAGATGGGGGCTTTTTCTGTGCAATCATAGATCCATATGCAAGGAAGGTTCAGATTAAACATAGCCAAAATGGTGCACTATAACTCCAAGGGCAGCAGCATCTCGTTTGCTTGAGGAAACTGTCTTCACAAAACAACTCAATTGTTTTTTTGTCTAGTTCTCCTTCATTGCTGGACCAAGTCACCCCAAAATTCTTCAGAGGGTAGCTCTAGGTGTGGAGTAAGCTTGGCTCATAGGAATTACAAGATTGTTGACTTAGGTGACTTACAAGAAGTGGTGCGGAATACACAGAGAGGCAGTGTGACTTCATGGTGACATATTTCAAAGATCTCACTGATCAGGAGGGTTGCCCAGAAGTGTGGAAGGTCTAACTGGAAGGGCTCCTCAAGATATTGCATAGATGGAGAGAATAGAGCTATCAAAGCTCAAGGTAGAAGAAGGAGAGATAGGAGGCATTTGAGAAGAAGGAGGAATCTAGCTGGAATCTTCTATCTCATTCTTGGCACTCAGATTCTAACCAAGCTCTGATACCACGTCTAAATCCATATGGAAACAATGAGACATGAATGTAGTTGTTTATTCAAAGAGTGGTTACTTATATAGGCAACCGCCTTCTACCTCCTTCTCAGCTATCTGTGCCCAAAGTGCCTTGACCTCTATGGCGATTGCCTGGAATCGGTCTTCAATTTCTATTGCAGTTTGTCTATTTGATTCTCTTGGATATTCTTCCTTGGCCAAGCTAGTGAATAATTGTGACATTTGGATCATTTGGCTAGCTTGATGTTGGAGAATGACAGACGATGATGAGGTCTAGCGATACTGCTGATATAAGTGGTGCCATCCCGATGATTCTATAGTACTTGGGAGAGGTTGTTCCAATGGTCAGTCCCTTGTGTATAATGAGGATATTTGGCACTATGTGTTAGTAGTGAGAAAGCCCCTTGAATGATTGTACTATTGAGGATAATGTTAGTGGGCTTTGATGTATAGTGAATGTACCGTACTTGCCAACCTTTGCATTGCTGGAGTGGTAAGAATGGAGAAAGTCCCTATTGTATGTGGTCATTGTAGGACTGTCCTCCAAGGTTTTTAGGCTCTCATGCAAACTGCCTAGACCCCTTTGCTCTAAGTAAGATGTTGCTTCCTTGGAAAGAGCATAAGTCGATGTGGGTGGCGTCCTTTTCTGACAAAAATACCGACCTTTTTTACACTAAAAAGGTTTTCTTTTGACGGTGCAAAGGTCGTTATTTACATCACGATAAGTGTCAAAAAAGAACGATCGCTATATAAGCGTCGCTATATAGCGACACTAATAAACGTCGCTATATAGCGACACTGGTAAACATCGCTATATAGCGATGATTAATAGAAGCTTTAAAAAAACATTAGTGGGGCTAAACAGGGCCACAGCAAGCCATGTTTTGCCCCACTAATGTTTTTCATTTAGTATTTACAAAAGAATGTTTTTTATTACAAAATTTCCCTTGTGGAAAGGGTGATACAAAATCACTCAAATGAACCGAACGACAAAAGCATATACATGTCGAAGATATACAACATTGTTTATTACAAAATTACCCTTTCGAAAAGGGTGATGCAAAATTGCTCAAATGAGCCAATATACAAAAGCATATATATGGCGAAGTATATATAAACTACTACTAATACTACTACTACTGCTCATCCGAATCATCGTCATCATCCTCGTCCTTGTCTCCTTGGCATGATCCTTGGCCCTCGTGAGTTGTGTCTGATCCTTGCCCTCGTGAATTGTGCCTAATCCTTGGCCCTCATCGAAGCCTTGTAAGCCTAATCCCTCATCATCACCGCTCACCTCCAATGAGGGGACATTCGAGCTTTGACTCTAAGAGTGAAACCATATTAATTGGAAATTAGATTGGAACTTAAAGAATAAAACAGTTTAAAAAGTGAGATTACAAGTAGGAGTAGACTTATACCATGTGAGCAACCACCTTAGCCCAATCGACCGTCACTCCCAGTGCCTCCTGCTCATCAATAAACCATGGCTTTGTTCCTATGCGAAACGTGCATCTCGTCTTTACGTCTGTAGCAAGGCGACCCATCATAGCTTATTGTGGGCCTAATTTACGAGAGTTAGATAAAGTGCATGCAATATGTAGTAAAACAAATAGAATAATACATTAAATGAGAAGAAGTAGACTTACCACAATTGCCTCGAATGCCAACCGTCCGCTTTGTGGGGATTAAAGGTTACTGTGCCTTTACCCCGATTATGTACAATACTCAAATGCATATATAAATGAATGAAAAAGAAGATTAGGGTGGTTCTACACCCACCAAAACTTGTGTGGCTCTCTGTTTCTCTCTCTCCCTCTTCCGTTCTTGCTTCCGTTGAGAGCACTCTCAACTGGTATCAGAGCCCAGGTGATCTAGCTGAGCGTGCTGAATGCCTGGAAGCTCAGCAGCTCTGTGGGAGGAAGAAGAAGCTCTGTGGGAAGCTTTGTGGGTGACTTTATTTGCATCAAGTGTGCAGAGACCTTGGAGGAACCTTTGGAAAAGTCACTTTGGCTTTGCGAAGTGGTTTTGAGAGCGTGTTAATTGTTTTCAAAGAAAAAGTCGTTTTTTGAGCTTTTCCCTGTTTCGTTCGATGACAGAGACTCCGTATTGACTTGTAGAGGAAACTGTTGCTTACTTTTGGTGTCCACTTCACTTCAGGAGCTTGGAAACACCTTCATTCTTGTATCTGGGATCATTTCATTGGATTTCTGACTCACTATATTAGTTTCTTCGTTTTTCTTCCCGAGTGTTGGAACTCAAGTTTGGAGCAACCATTTGCAGATCTGTCAATTCCGATGGACTCAAGAGGTCCTAAAACTTCTATGTTGCTCATCATTCACACTCCGGTGGAGTTTACAAACATCTCTATTTTCAAAAACGTTTTTCAGTCCGTGTGTTGGACCCAGTGATTGAGACCACGGTTTCCAAAACCGTCTGTCCCATTGCGTTTCGGACGCCCAAAACCCCTACCTGTCAGTTCTTACACGATTCGGTGAAGTATTTTTAGAGTTATAGATCTCTGTGTATTCGATTTCGTCTCTCTATTATGCATTTTTCATTCTAAGGTTTTGAAACCTTAGATTTATGCCACATGGTAGTGGTTAAGTGTTGACTCCCATTTCTCACTCATCAGTTGGGATTTTGGAGTTCCGGTAGAAGAGAGATATTTGCAGATTTTCTTGCTAAGTTTTATTTTGCAATGGCGCCCATGTTTTGAGGCATCTCAGGTTCTATTTTCAGTAGCGGTCTTTTCCGTGGGACCATGATTTCTTGAGCATACCTTATGTAGATCACTCTGGTTGCAGTTTGAGCCATGAGCGCTCATTCATGGTGTGCATTGGGTTGCAGTGGATGGTTTATAGGCCATTTAGATGCATTGCAATCCTTATTGGATGCGCTGATAGGCCTAGATTGCCTTGTGGGATGCTATTTTTATGGACGCTTTGCACATGGATGCTATATTAATCTGAGGGACAGCTTTGACACATTGCAGGTGATGCACTTATAGTGTTATGCTCTCTTGGATGAAATATTATTGATGCATGTGCCCATGGACGGTGTTTATGCTTGAGCCATTTGGCACTTATTGGCACTTTGGATTGCCATTGTAGTTGGCATTTTCTTTTGGGCCAGATTTGCTCAGATGGATGCATAGTACATGCACATGAGTCAGTTGGATCTTTTAATGATTTGAGCTTTGAGTTTTGGTGACATTTCAGTCTATTGTGGCATACACATTTGGATGCACCTGGTATTTGGTATGATTCTCTCTTACAGGCACTAGCATTTGGGATTTTGCTTTATTTGCATTATGGCATCCTCTTCCATGTCTGAAAGGAGTTTTTCAACATTACAAAGTTTGATGGGACAAACTTTTCTTTATGGAAAGAATAGATAAGGGATGTGCTTATTCAAAAGAAGCTAATTAAACCCTTGGCAAGGATTGAAGCTAAGCCTACAAATATGTCTGAGGATGATTGGAATGAGTTGGATGCATTAGCAAAGTCTACTATTAGACTTCATCTTGCAGAGTCAATTTATTTCACAGTAGTAAATGAGTACACTACAGAAGATTTGTGGAAGAAATTGTGTGCCACTTATGAGAAGGAAACTGCCTCTAATAAAGTTTACCTCATGAAGAGGTTGTTTGAGTTGCAGATGAAGGAAGGGGTCTCCATTGCTTCTCACTTGAATGAAATCAATATTATTTTCAGCCAGCTTCAGGCTTAGAAGATGAATTTTGATGCAGAGACTAAGGCAATATTTCTCTTATGTTCATTGCAATCCTCATCGGATACCTTCCGTACAGCTGTCAGTAACTCTGCACCTCGTGGAGTACTCAAATTTGATGATGTTGTGGGTAGCTTGTTGGCCGAGGAGATTAGACGGAAGTCTATGGATGGCAACAAGCAGGATGCAGCCTTAAATGTGCAAAGGGGCAGATCACAGTTCAGGGGGAAGTCCCAAGAAAGAGGGAAGTCTCGTAGCAAATCCAGGGCATGGAACATTGAGTGTTACCACTGTTGCAAGAAGGGCCATATGAAAAAGGATTGCTACAAGCTGAAAATAGTGCAAAAGCATAAGAAAAAGAATGCAAATTGGGGTGCCAATAAGAAGAAAGAGAGTCCAAGGGAGGACAAAGGAAAAGTGAAGATCGAGGAGATCAATGCAGTCACACATGATAGTGACAATGAGGTTCTCTTCATGTCTAGATTATCTGCAGAGTTGCTTACCACTTCAGATGATGCATATTCCCAGGATTGGATTTTGGATTTTGGTGCTTCATTCCATGTTACTCCCCATAGGGAATGGATCTCCACTTATGACAGTGGAAAGACAGGTTGTGTGCATCTTGGAAATGACTATGCATGTGACGTAGTGGAAGTAAGTGACATAAAATTTTATTTTGCAAATGGGTTTGCATTTATATTGAAACATGTGAGACATGTGCCTAAGTTGACCAAGAGTCTTATTTCAGTGGGTCAGCTAGATGATGCTGGTTTTCACACCACTTTTGGCTTTCAGAGTTGGAAAATTCAGAAGGGCTCTATGCTTTTGGCCAGGGGTGCCAAGTGTGGGACTTTGTATCCCTTACATGTATCAGGGGTATTTGATCATGTTGTTGCAATAATCGAGTAGCCAAGCACTTCTTTTTGGCACTGCAGGTTGGGGCACATGAGCCCAAATGGAATGAAACTCTTATGCCATTTGGATTATGTACCGCATTTGAGTTTCTCTGATTTTGAATTTTGTGAGCACTGTCTCTATGGGAAGCAGACTAAATCAGCCCATAAAAGAAGGGGAAAGAAAGAGTTTGAAAAGCTTGATTTGGTGCATTCCGACGTATGTGGTCCCATGCCTACACGATCATTAGGCAGGGCTGAATACTATGTGACATTCATTGATGATGCAACTAGGAAAGTGTGGGCTTATGCTATAGCTCAAAAGAGTGATGTGTTCTAGGTATTTCAAAAATGGCTGGCCTTTCAGTCAGGTAGAATGCTTAAATGCCTATGGACTGACAATGGTGGAGAGTTCCTCTCTCATGACTTTCAGCATTTCTATGATACACATGGGATTAAGAGGGAGCTCACATCCCCTCGTACTCCAGAGCAAAATCCAGTTGCAAAAAAGGTGAATTGTAACATTCAAGAAAGGTTGCAATGCATGCTTTCCAATGCAAGTCTTTCTGGTGGTTTTTGGGCTGAGGCAATGAAGACTACAATGCATGTGACCAATAGATCGCCTAGTAAGAGTTTGGATGGTGGTATTCCTAAAGAGGCATGGAGTGGCAAGAAGGCCTCTTACTCTCATTTGCGTATATTTGGGTGTGAGGCATATGCACATGTGCACAAAGAGCTTCGAAAGAAGCTAGATCCTAAGTCTAGGAAATGCATCTTTCTAGGTTATGGTGAAAGTGGAGAGATGGGCTATCGTCTCTAGGATCCAGAAGCAAAGAAGATCATACGCGGCCATGATGTAGTCTTCAATGAGAAGAAGATGCATAAGGCACCCATGAGGGATGTGGAAATGAAGAGAATCACTTTCCAGAATGTGAATCCACCTGCATATGTTGATAGACAGCAAGCTGTCCATGCACCAAATGTGCAAGAAATGGTACCAGCAAGTACTCCCACAGGTATACAATCAAGGGTAGATGATGGATCTTAGATGCATGCTTGGACTAGTGGCATCAGAGGATATGGAGCTAATGCAGATGGATGTTAAGACAGCTTTCTTGCATGGGGATTTGCATGATAAAATTTACATGGTGCAACCAGAAGGCTTTGAAGAAAAGGGCAAAGAGCATTTAGTTTGCAAGCTGAAGAAGAGTCTCTATGGTCTTAAGCAAGCGCCTAGAGAATGGTATCAGAAGTTTGATGCTTTCATTCGGTCCTAGGGTTTTAGAAGGAGTGAAATTGATCACTGCCTCTACACTAAGGGCTAAGGATAGTAGCCTGATAATCCTGGCACTATATGTGGATGATGTGCTATTGGCTAGCAAGAATACCTATGAGCTAGATGCATTAAAGGCCAAGTTGCATGAGGCCTTTAATATGAAGGATTTGGGACTTGCAGGTCATATTCTTGATATGCGCATCACGCGTGATCGAAGTACGAAACTCCTTTGGCTTTCACAGAAGGAGTATGTTACAAAAGTATTGCAGCGTTTCAATATGGAGGGGGGGAAGGCAATGAGTACTCCATTGTCTCCATATGTGAAACTGAGTCATACAGATAGTCCCAAATTAGATGAGGAAAGGGCCATGATGGCCAAGGTTCCTTATGCATCAACAGTTGGGAGTCTTATGTATGCTATGATAGCTACTAGACCAGACATTGCATTTGCAGTGGGAGTTGTTAGCCGGTATATGGCTAATCCAGGAAAGAGGCATTGGGAGGCAGTTAAGTGCATCATGAGGTACATGAAGGGTACCAAGTAGATGTGCATCTGCTTTGGTAGAGGAGACATGCATGTACTTGGGTACACAGATTCAGACTATGCAGGGCATGTGGATGGTAGGACATCCACTTCTGGTTATGTGTTCACCTTTGCAAGTGGTGCAATGTCGTGGATGTCTCATGCATAGAAGTGCATTGCTTTGTCTACCATAGAGGCTGAGTATGTTGCAGCCATAGAGGGTTGCAAGGAGGCTATATGGCTTGATCGGCTAGTGGGAGATTTGGGGATTCATACAAGTGTACCGACATTGCATAGTGATTCCATGAGTGCTATTCAGCTAGCACGGAATCCGGTCTTTCATGCAAAGACCAAACACATTGAGGTCATGTACCATTTCATCAGGGAGGTACTTGAGGACAAGCGTAGAGAGCTTGTCAAGGTTCATACAGATGATAACCCTACAGATATGCTGACGAAGAGTCTACCTAGTCAGTGGTTTGAGCATTGTCGTGTATTGATGGGCATAGGATAGTATGCTCACTGATTGTTCTCCCTTAAAGGCACATTGTCCTTTAAGTGGGAGGTTGTGGGGGTTAAAGCTCACTGTGCCTTTACCCCGGCTATGTACAATACTCAAATGTATATATAAATGAATGAAAAAGAAGATTAGGGTGGTTCTACACCCATTAAAACTTGTGTGGCTCTCTGTTTCTCTCTCTCCCTCTTCCATTCTTGCTTCCATTGAGAGCACTCTCAATGCTTTCACCAAAGTGCAAAGTACCTACGGAGTTCAGCCGTCTCCTTGCAACCCTCCTCTGATCCTCGAACATTTCAGGATGGTCCTTGTTCTACTTCTTGAAAAACTTCCAATCAGCTTTGTCTGCCAAGCTGGATTTAGCCTTCCCCTTTCCGATGGAAGTACGTAAGGTTGACCTACGATGCTTCAAGACCAAACCCATGTGCTCTCGCATGTAATTCTCATTGAACTTGCAATTTGGGGGGTTAGGGTATTTTCTTTTCAATTCATCGATGACTGCCTGCTTCTTTTGGTCATCTTGGTACTGCCAGTCAAGAATAGAAATACTAAAAAGAGAAGAGGTGAGCCTTTTTTCTTTCACCAAATCTCGTTTTTAATTCTTAACCTATGAAAATCAAGCATGAAACTTAGCACATAGCCTTAGCAATACAAGGAGAAATATGCTTCAACACTCACAAAACAAAATCTCACAAAAAATGAACCTACATTGCTTAAAGAGACTCACCTTCTCGAAAAACTTCCTCACACAAGTAGAGAGGGAGAAGGGTGGAGAGGGAGAACAAGTGTTGGGAGAGGGGCTGGGTAGAGGTGAAGAGTGGGAAATAGAGAGAAGAGAAGCGAGGTCATCGAATATAAGGTGGGAGGAGAGACTTTTACTTTTCCCACAATAGAGATGTGAAAGAAAGCATCACACGGGGTTTTGGGTTTAAGCACCCAACGTCACTATATAGCAACGTTGGTCAGTCACTATATAACGACATTTATATCCAAAAAGTGTTGCTATATAGTGATGGAACAAGGCAAAGCATCGCTATATAGTGATAGTTCAAGGCACTTATTGTCAGAAGAGAGAAAAGGAGCTCATGGGTGACTATTTTTTGAATCTTAATAAATTTCCTTGTAGCTCATGTTGTGATTTTAGAAGTGTGCAGATGGAAGGGATGAGTGGAAGCTCGTCAGATGATGTGCCAATGCGTGGGAGTGCAAAGTGGCTTATGGAGAGGTTGTATTGTCATTGCACTCATTGCAAGCGAGAAGTACTTACGATATCAACGTCGTATCGTCATGCGCCACTTGCGAATGTATGGGGAGGAGCCCGAACCAGTATCCACCATTGGTGTTGCATGTGGTGATGGATCATCACTGTAAGTTAATGCTATTTGAGTTCGTGATTAATATTGGATACCATTATGACACGAAACCTTGAGACAAGATCTTATATTTACACGAAATCTTGAGACAGGATGAGGAGGGTGGCGAGGGTGTGCATATATCTTCACATGTTGAGCAAGACTATAGTCTCCTGGATGTGCTAGATGATGACAAGGGTATGGTGGACATGATGGATTCTATTTTCAGGGGCACTACATCACATGTACATGTGATGTTAGAGTCTGAGGTCAATATGCGAGAGTTGCAATCAACACAGTTGTACGAGGGTGCTAGGATGTCTAAACTACGGGATTGTCTCTCAATCTTGAATCTGCAAGCAAACTATGGGTAGTCGGATACAAGTGTCTCGACCTTAATGAGGTTAGATCCCGCATTAATTTAACTCATTATTTGGATATTGTTTGTTTTGAGAATCATCATGTATGTTTGAGAATCATCATTATTCGAAGCCTATGTATGTTTGAATTGTGACTCTCTTTTATCATTCTCTCTTTTATCCTCTCTTTTCGTCTCTTTTCTCCTCTCTTTTTCTCTCTTATCTCCTCTTTTCGTCTCTTTTCCTCTCTTTTCTCCTCTCTTTCCTTCTCTCTTTTTCTCTTTTATCCCCACTTTTTCTCTTTTCACTTTCTCTCTTTTTCTTTCTTATCTCCTCTCTTTTTTTGTCTTTTTTCTCCTCTCTTTTCTCCTTTTTCTTCTCTCTTTTTCTCCCTTTTTTCTCCTCTCTTTTCCTCTCTTTTCTTCTCTCTTTCCTTCTCTTTTTTCCCACATGAAGCTTCAATAGCCTACCATTGAGCAAACAGATATAGACTTCTATCACTCTAATTCAAAGAATGCATGAGTCTCAATGTCAGGCTATAGGATTCTAAGCTTGCTCAATGTCTTACAAGTATTCTAAGTTGTATGATTAGTGACATGACTTCTTTGTTGCTTTGAGAATCATCATTTTTTGAAGCCTATGTATGTTTGAATTGTGATAGATTGCTCTAGAAGATGTTGCCTGCACTAAATACCATGCCCGCATCAAGAGATGAAGTGAAGAAGATGCTAACAACAATGGGTATGGATTATGGTATTGGGTATGGATTATGATACCATCCATGCTTGCTGTAATGATTGTATTCTCTTTCGTCATGAGGATGGAGATTTGACTAGTTGTCCAAAGTGTGGGGAACGATATAGAGATGACTTGTAGGGTGAGCAGGTACCGATAAAGGTCTTGAGACACTTTCCCATCATTGCAAGGATACAACACATGTTCTGATGCAAATCCATAGCGGAGTTGATGACTTGGCATGCATCTCATCGGTCCACTTATGACACATTGAGGATTCTTACAGATCATGCAGCTTGGAAGCACATAGACAATCAATGGCCAGACTTTGCAAGGTTGCCATGCAACTTACATCTTGGGCTCGCCATTGATGGCATGAATCCTTTTGGGTTATGCTCGACATCTTCATAGTGTTGGTGAATTACAATATCCCACCATGGCTAGCAAGAAAGAAGGGACACTGCATGCTTGCACTACTTGTGCCAGGGAAGTACAAGGCCAAAAATATGGACGTGTACATGGCACCTTTGATAGAGGAGTTACAAATCTTATGGAGAGGAGTGCGGGTCTTTGATATTTTCAGAGCTTTTAGACATACCAATGATATTTTGGTCAGGGGTATCTTGATGTGGACCATGCATGACTACCCAGGATATGGAGAGTGCGTAGGTACGTGATCATGTCTTTACATGTATAATATAGGATCATGCTTTTATGACTCTCTTTCACACGCATGTCTTATACTAACACATTCATGCATCCGTGCAGGACTTGTTAAAAGTGGGTACTATGCTTGTCCTATTTGTGGACCGGGTTTGAAGTCCATTGCACAATACTGCAAACATATGAGGAAAAATGTTTATGAAGGTCATGCTCGATACCTTCCGCTGGACCATCTCGTGTGTGGCGGTTAGCTTGATCCACCACCACCATATTTGAAGGCAAGTGACTGGATTCAAGCTTGGAGGGCGAATAGAGAGGAACCTCCTTGTGGTATGAAGAGGCTATCGATCTTTCACGAGCTTCCTTATTGGGGTCAGTTACAAATCAATCATCTCTTGGATCCCATGCGTATCTTCAAGAATGTGGGGGCTACTATTTGGGCACACTTGGTTGGTTCCAAAGACTCAAGAGGAGTGCAAGAAGACTTGCGTGATATGAATAGGATGTCTTGTTTGTGACCCCAAGTGCGTGCTTCGAAAAAAATTATCCTCCTAAAAGCAACATGGATCCTCTCCATGAGAGAGATAAGCTTAGTGGGCTCAAGTCCCATGATTGGCACAAGGTCTTATAGATATTCTAAGCTGTAGGATTAGTGTACCGATAATTGTGATGTGTTAGTGTAATTATGATTATGTTATAGTATTGATATTGACATGACTTCTTTGTTGCTTTGATAGTTCATCCTCCTAATTACAATAAAAGGGTGCTTATAAGAAGATGTTAGAAATGCTATATTCAAGATCAGTGGTATTGTGAGGTATGCTTACTATCAAATCACATTGATTGTATTTTCTTCAATTTAATCTGAATAACTGATTATGAATATATCGTACATGGGCATGTGAAATAGGTGGATATCTCAAAAAGAGATCTGGATATCGAGCATTGAGAAGGCTAGGGTGGAATCCATCGAAGCCGTATGCTTGCATGAGCAGCACTTTCCCTCGAGCATTATGACAACTCAAGTGCACTTGCTTGTGCACATAGTTGATGAGGTGGCCATTGTAGGTACCATTCATAGTCGATGGATGTTTTTTCTGGAGCAGTTTATGAAAACTTTGAAGGGATTTGTAAGACAAAGAGCAAGGCCAGAAGCAAGCATGGTAGAGGGATGGCTTGTGCAAGAGTCAATAGTATATATCACAGAGTTTCTTGTATCCACGGATCCCGATATGCTAGAATCTTGGCACACAAGGACGATGATCGCATCATTGGCGAGGTTTCCCAAGGAAAAGGGATTGAAAGAAAGATGAGTGAAGAGAAAATGGAGAAATTCAATAAGTTTTGTATCCTCAATAGCAAGGAGATGCAAAAGTGGATTGAGAGATATGAAGCAGCCAAAGCAGAAAGAATAAATGCAAGGACAAGATTCAGAGTAATGTACAGGCGATCGCAACCATATCCATGGCATCTCGCCCTTTGCCCCACTCACATGTCACTTGATTGGCTACAATTGGCTCTACGTAAAGCCGAATGCGATGGAGAGACAATAAACGAGCGCGAGCGAGAGTTATCATCTAGATGTATGATGCATGTAAGTTTCTTACCTCTTGACGTAATTAAGTAATTATTTGTGGCAATATATGCTATAAAATAGATGCATCTTCATTGTTTTAATGATGCTCTTTTGCAGTACAAAAAGTACAGTGCATTATGGTCATATGGATGACATTTTCACGTGGAACACATCGATTCAAAGAGAGTCACATATGATTATGGAGTCATGGCTAACTTCACAGAAGATAGCCGAGCAAGTGCTTCGGATACCAATCTTCTCTCCTCACAGTTGGATTATTGTGGAACCATATGTGAAATCTATGAAATTGATTTCAGACAATTTAGTATTTTCAGTTTTGATGTAAAATGGTTTATAACTATTTACAATGGTCCCCATGCGACAATGAGAAAAGACAATAGCGGTTTCTTTGCAATAGACTCCACCGAACTTTGGACCAATGAAAGTGATACTTTTATTCTCAAGCATTGTGAGTAGGTGCATACTCATGCCTTATACCATGGTCATGGTTGTGAAGATAGTGGGAGAGAGAGAAGGAGTCTCACTTGAGGCTTTCTCACAAGCACAATGGGGGAATACACACAAAGGTGGAGGCTGAAAATAGTTTTCTTCTTCTTAGTTGTGAAAGCCAAAAGAACTCTAGTACAAAGAAATAGAAGAACCCTATATGTGTGTCTCAAACCAAACTCAACTAACTAAGGTGGCATACTAACTGAGCCACGAACTAGTGTAGATAAGGATAGCTCTCATCCAGCTATTATTCATGGGCGGTGTACCAGAAGACAGTTTCTTTTGAAGTTCCTCCTGAAGAAGATGCACCACCATTTCTCTGCTCTTCAGAAACTAGAAGAGCAATCAACTCCTCAAAATCAGGAAATTTTTCACGGACGGCAATGGATGTCCGGAACTGTGCATAATCCTTTCCTAGACCATTCAAGGTCACAGAAACTAAATCGTCATCATCCATTGGTGACCCAATGGAAGCAAGTGCATCTGCAATTTTCTTCACCTTCATGTGGTAGTCATTGATGCTCATATTTTCTCTCTGCACATTGTGCAGCTCCTGCTTGAGCTGCATTTTCCTGGCCTGCATATTTGTGCTGTACATTTTAGCCAAAGTATCCCATGCCACCTTTGGCGTACTTGCATCCTGAACATGCACAATCATTGAATCTGAAATACTGATAGACAGCCAGTACATGACTTTTCTGGCTCTCTCATGCCATCCTTTGAATGCCTGCATTGCCTGTTGATTGGGAACATTAGGAAGAACTGGTTCTTCTTCATTTCCTGTAATGAACTCCCAGTAGCCTTTTCCCATAAGGAAGTTCGTCATTCTAAACTTCCATGCTTGGAAGTTGTTCTTGTCAAGCTTTTCAATGACAATCTGTGAAAGAGAATCAGACGCCATTATAGAACACTGCAAAATATTCTGTCACTGCAAAAAACACAGCTTCTGCCTCACAAGGGCAAATCTGTAAACCTGACGAAAGTGGCTTTTTTTTACCACACAGTCACTTCCTAGTGACGTTTTTGCATCAATAGGCCATAAGGATGATTCTGCAACTCCCAATATCTCTGCGCATAGGCATACGATGCAATTTCTGCGGTAACTTTTCACTGACCTGCAGAACAGTGGTCGCATAGCAAAAACAGGGCCTTTTTTTGAGTGCCTGCGGAGAACTTCCGCCTCCAAAACGGGCCCCGAAATGACCTCGCAGCATACAATGCCCTCTCGCCACACCGCGAAGGTCGTCTCAATCTGAGACAGTGCACTCTTGCACTTCCGGCTGTGCTACCTGCAAAGATTTGCTCCCAAACTCGAAAAAGGAAAGCAACACTGGTCCTCTTACCAGGACACTGCGAACTTGGTTTTCTTTCTTGACCTCCTTACCACGAACAAGGCTCTGATACCATGTGAAGATAGTGGGAGAGAGGGAAGGAGTCTCACTTGAGGCTTTCTCACAAGCACAATGGGGGAATACACACAAAGGTGGAGGCTGAAAACAGTTTTCTTCTTCTTAGTTGTGAAAGCCAAAAGAACTCTAGTACAAAGAAATAGAAGAACCCTATATGTGGGTCTCAAACCAAACTCAACTAACTAAGGTGGCATACTAACTGAGCCACAAACTAGTGTAGATAAGGATAGCTGTCATCCAACTATTATTCATGGGCGGTGTACCAACCGCATCTGTAGCTAACAAGTCGGTGACATAAATGCACAACGGTCACCCTGGCATATCGTGAGTGGAGCTCGATATCTCAACAACGGTATTATAGTTGATGTAACATTCCCTTCCCCTTAATAAATGTTTACATCCTTGAAAATAAAATTGGAAAACCTCCTCTGGAGACTGCTTACACTTTCCCATGTTGAACTCTCTTGAGATCTATCTTTTCACTTAACTAGGCATTCTTGCCATATAGTATGTCATGTTCTTTTCTCTTGTTTATGTAGAATTCTTTCTAGTTCATGTGGTAAAGATGCAGGTTCAATGAGTTTAACTAGGACTTCATTTCCAATGAGATTATCATCATCTAATAATTTTCTTTTTAGCCTACTAACATGAAAAATTGGATGTACTCTACATCCCTCGGGTAAGGCTAATTTGTAAGCAAGTTCTCCAATCCTCTTAAGTATTGTGAATGGTCCACAATATCTAGGAGACAATTTTGGACATTTTCCTATCTTTAGAGATTCTAAAGATTCAAGTACCTTGAGGTAGACTTTCTCATTTACTTCAAACTCCAACCTTCTACGGTGGAGGTTTGCATAACTTTGTGCTCTATCATGAACTCTTCTTATGCTATCTTTAGCTAACTTAAGCATTTGATTCATATCTTCAAGAAAGTCTTTGGCCGCCTGAACCTTCTCTTTTTCGAGTCCCACTGCCATTGGGGCTCTTGGTTGAAATTCATGCATCATCATGAATGGACTAGAACCTGTAGTTGTATGTTTGGCACTGTTATATGCAAATTCTAATATGGGCAGATACTATTCCCAGTTAGTTTTTCGTTTACTTACATATGCTCAAAGCATATCCTCAATGATCTGATTGACTCTTTCAGTTTGACCATCACTCTGTGGATGATCTGCGGTGCTCATATTCAATGAAGTTTCTAACCTCTTAAGCATAGCCCTCCAAAAATAGCTGTTAAATTTGCTATTCTAGTCACTAACAATACTAGCCGGTAGCCCATATAATCTATAGATATGCTCCACAAATAGCCTAGCTAATTTTGGAGTTTTAACATTTTCATTAACAGGAATAAAAATAGCCATCTTGGTCAGCCGATCCACAATTACCCACACTTAGTTGTGCCCCCTCTATGTCCTAGGTAATTCCACAATAAAGTCCATGGAGATGCTTTCCCATTTGCCAAATGGAATCTCCAATGGGTGTAGGAGACCTCCTACCTTAAGATGTTCAGCCTTATTGACCTGGCATTTTTGGCACTTCAATACATAATCTTGGATGTCCTTACCTATTCTAGGCCAAAAGAATATTTTTTTTAGATGCACAAAAGACACAACTCTACCCTTGTAGAGCAGATAGCAATCTTCAATAGTATATTTTTTCCACTTGAGTCCTTTATCACCACCATGTGGTGTGTCACCATTGTAAGAAAACAATACAACGTCTATGCTCAATAGATAACAGGATCTCATATGCAAGAGAGAAAAGAAGATAATATGGAGAATCAAAAATTTGAATACTTATAAAACTGATACAATAGGTGGTGTTGCCTCCCAGCCGTGCACTCTTATGTGAGAAGCTTTGATGGCATGCTAGAAACAGTAGAGGACAGAGGGTGGATGCTAAGGAATCATGGTTGCTATAGCCAACGATGATAATGGGCTTCATGGGCTTGCGCTCTCCTGCTATCCACGTCTCCTGCCCAATCCGAGTCACAGCATCCGGTCAAGATGTTGCCCTTGGTATAGGTGATGCCATAATCAAGTGTGCCTTTGATGTATTTCAGCACTCGCATCCCTGCCCTCCAATGGTTCTCTCGGGGCTTATTGGAAAACCTGCTTAGTACACCAGTCGCAAAGCTGATATCTGGCCGTGTGTTGCACAAGTAAATCAAATTGCCCACAAGCCTTCTATACTTCGCTTCGTCCAGCAGTGGTGATGAATCCTCATTTGAGAGCTTCACATCAACCTCCATAAGGGTGCCAAATGTCTTGCACTTAGCCATGCCAAATGCCTTCAGTATCTCTATAGCATACTTCAGCTGTGAGATGAAGATCTGTTTTGGCTCTTGCCAAACTTCAATTCCCAAAAAGAAATGCATCAGTCCGAGGTCTGTCATTTCAAACTCTCTTCCTAGCAACTGCTTTGTCTGTGAGATCTTTTCTTCATGGTTTCCTCTTATGACAAGGTCATCCACATAAAGGACCATGATCATACACCTGCCTCCTTCTCTATAGATATATAAATTTGCATCAGATGGGCTCCTCCTAAACCCGTTTTGTAGAAAGTAGGCATCAATCCACTGGTACCACACTCTTGGGGCCTGTTTTAGCCCGTAAAGTGCCTTCTTCAGTTTATAGACTTTACCTTCTGAACCGGGGATCACAAAACCTGGTGGTTGTTCCACGTATACCTCCTCCTTGAAATCTCCATTCACAAAGGCAGATTTTACATCCATTTGAAACACGGGCCAACTTTCCTGTGCTGCTAAAGCCAAAACACTGTGCATTGTGGCTAGCCGAGCTGTGGGAGCAAAAATATCTTGATAATCAAAACCATGTACCTGTGCGAATCCTTTTGCCATGAGCCGAGCCTTGTACTTATCCAACATGCCGTCGGACTTGTACTTGGTCTTGTACACCCACTTGGTTCTGATTACCTTACGTTTTGGTGGTCGATCCACAAGGTCCCAAGTGTTGTTCTTCATTATGGAGGCATAGTCCGACTGCATAGCCTCCATCCACCTATCATCACCCTTCTCTGCTCCTTCCCATTGCCAATAACTTTGGTTGTGGAGTTTTGTGTAGAGAAAGAGCTGAAAAAGTGGAAGAAAGAGAGTAAAATATAGGTAGAAAGAAATGTGAACTGTTTTTTGTAGTTTTGTATGGATTGGAATTGCCAAAATCTAGGATGGAGTACTTGGAATCATTTACAAAACCTTGGATGGAGTCACATCCCACTGAAAAAGTTGAATGGTAATGATTGGGTTGAAGTTTCAAGATCTTGGGAATCATAAACAGTCCATCATAGGATGAAAACTTTCCATTTTGCTCCAAACTTGCTTCTTTTTTGCTATTTTTAATTCCTTTTTGTTGCTTGAGGTTGCGTAGTAGGCAGAGTAGCTAGAAAACTAGTCCCCACACACTCCAAACACTGCTTTGAGGCCCAAGAAACTCAGAGAATCTTGAAAATTCCATCGACTGGACAGTCCCAAAGAGAAGTGTTGCATTAATTTTAGTGCAGCAAAATGTGTTGGGTTACTAACCCAATGCATCGTGAGTAGAAAAGTCCATCGAGACACCATTGACCATGGCAGGATACTGTTGACTGTACTACATTAACGTTGATTTGTTGCTTTAGTTGTATGGCACCCTGACATCCACTAGCAGTCTCGCATTTGATAAAATCGTTGACAACTCGCATATTTAATGCATCAAATCTTGGCCAAAACAGAAGTCAACCCTAACCCCATGCATGTTGGGTTACTGGAGACTCAACTCACGAATGAGAAACTATCTGAGTCTGAAACGACAGAGCTGTTTTGTGCATGTCCCTGATGCTAACAGGACCAAATGGGAACCGAAGAGCCGGAAGTGTATTTTCTTGGGCTACAGTGAAGAGGCGAAGGGTTACCGTCTCTATAATCTTGTTACTAAGAAGGTAATAGTGAGTCACGATGTGGTCTTCTCAGAACAGTCGCATCAATTGGAGGAGGATGCTTCCTTCCTAGACAATCAGGACCAGGATATCCATCCAGTACAACCAGCAACAGTAGATCGAACTCCCCCAACGGTGCTTGGGAGGATTCAAGATAAAGAAGAGGAAGAAGAGCATGCAAAACCACAACGGCAACGGCCATTCTCAAAGTGGGTAAAGCAGCTTTTGGATGGCAGAGAACCTCCAGCCATTGAGGAGGAACCATCCGAACACTGCCAGTCCAAGAGATTAGAGGAGCAAAGAAGGGCTGTGCAAGCAAAAGCATAACTTCATCTCCCTGACAACGACACCCAAAATGTGTAGTTTGGCGATGACACTCCATGTGGAGAGGAGATCTTGGAGGGATGCCGAGGGAACTCTCCACCTCCTACCACTCTCCTTGGGGGAGCAATGCAAGCCCACGTGGTAAAAAGTGTCACTCCAATGGCTTCTGGAGTTGGAGCAATGTGAATCCTCAAGAGAAGAAAGGGGAGAAGGAGGAGGGATGAAAGAGGGTGGAAAGGAGAGAGAAGAGGGGAGGGGATGCATGAAGCAAGAAGGGGGAAAAGGAGGTAGAGACATTCACAAAGGCAAGAAAAAGAGAAACATAGACAACACTTCTAGGAAAAGAAGGAGACCTTCAATTTCTCAAACTTGCATCCATACAATTGAAGACCAAGAGTCAAACTTTCTAGTTTTTATACATATTTCTCATGTTACAAGCACTTGGCCATGCTCTAAGGAAGAATTAAATTCTCATCCTAGCCTTTTCTCTGCTCTATTTCCTAGGGTTAACATGAGATAATTGGATGGCTACTAGCCCTATATATAGCTTTAAAAGTGCAAGTTATCTCCTTAATCGATTTTGAACTTCTCTCAATTGCTTTTTCTAAATCAAAATGAAATACTCATCCACAATAAGTTGCAAAGGGAAAAAGAGTATATCTAGTGTGAGAAAACAAATAATCTCGATCAATGAGCATTTTCCTCATCCAACCATGGGCTAATCCTGTCGTCCTTTAAGTAGTTCTCAAATAATCTTGATGCTAAACTTCCTGGATCTGCAAACGAGAACCATTAGGCATGTTTAACTAGTCAATGAGAAACTTAAAAGGTAAACATTCCTACTCTCTCGAATTGAATGTGGTAAAAAATGATGGGAGCATAAGGAAACAATTCCAAACAAGGAAGAATGCAAATCTAAGCCTTTAGTCTTTTTTCTACAAGTTGGTATCACATCATTTAAGGGACTCCTAAGACTTTTCCTCTTTTCCAACCTATTAGCAACTCATAATTGCTATACATGGAATGCACATATAACATTCCTTATAGGAAACCATATAGTTGTCTTACTTACTTTTTATACAAACCTCCTATATATATTAGACTCTCAAATTCAAATCTAAGGAAATACCGGATCTCCATCGACTCCCCTTCGGGGAGAGAGAGAGAGAGAGAGAGGATATTATGGACATAGTAACATCACAGCCAATTGGATTAATTTAATCCTAATTCCCCCTCCTTCAAATCCCTCTTATGGAATCTCCCTAGTTGATAACTATGAACTGCATTATTTGTCACTCACTTAGGTTGTACTAGGCTATTTCTATGGAGGATGGCTTGTTTGCTCCTCATTTATGGACCAAAAGTTTAAAATTGTGAAGTCCCCACTTTCTCTTATGGTTACCACACCTTGCCAAGGAATAACATGATTCTTTTCATTTGAGAAGATTTTTGCATCAATTTGTCTAGAAGTGGTGAGTTTCCCACCAGCATGCTAGAGGCTGTTGGATTGGGCATGAGTTGATTTTTTGACATTGTGGCTACTTAGGGGAGATAGGTGTATCATTAGATTGAATAGTTTGATTAGTTACCAAGATGAAATTGTAGAATTGGTCTCTCAAATATCTCAAATTTGAGGGAAGATTAGTGATCATCAAACAAGTCTTAATGGCCTATATAATTTATGTCAATAGTGTGCATGGTTTTGAGAAAACCTATTACCTTAAGCTATCGAGAGTGAGTATCGCGAATATGTAAGAGAATGATATATCACCTAAATCTCAATGAGTGTATTTGCATTCCAACTGAAGCATCAACCAAAGTCTTGTCACGATTTCTTCTGTCATTTGTTGTGGAAATCATGTCTCTACCTCCGAAGCGATTTCTTGATGTGAGCGATGTTGGAGAGAGAACATTAGCTAGACGATCCAAAGAGTTGAAGTTTGCGAAATATATAGATTTAGAGGCCTTCAAAAGCGCTCATGCCTTCCATAAGAGCTTTTCATCCAAAAGCATACTTTTCATCAAGTGTCTCAGGCCTTAGATCAAAATTAAATCCAAGGCTTATATTAGGACACGTGGCCCAAGGAGAGGCCAAGAAACCCAAAATTCTCGTAGTTGTGTTGTTAGAGGATGAGTTTGGGCCCAACATGGTAAGGTTTTGGCTAAGAAAGTGCATGTAACAATTGAATTTCGTGCGCGAACTTGTGCATTGGGCAAAGACGAAGGACGATGCGATGATGACCGCAGAACCGGCCGGCTTTGACTCGATCCAACACAACATCCTTCATCAGACGAAGGAGGAGGGGTTGCTACAGTGCGATCATTTTGATGTAGAGCAGGTGCATCGGATTGCCCGGTCTTTGCTTCTCACTCTCAGCACGGCTTGTGTCGAGAAAACGTATGGAGATCTCTTCAAATCACCTCCCTCTGTTGCCCCGGATGTTAAAAAGGAGATGCTGGATTACCTCACTCAGCAAAGCCCGTCCTACGCATCATCCGAGAGCAGCACTAACGGCGTGGGCGGTCCGTTGCGGGCACCAATGGAAATAGTGGAAGAGCTTCTGGATAATTTTGTGAGGTCCAAGACAAATTTTCTGAGTAGAGTATCCAGCAAGCTTATTAGCAGTGAGAGTAAAGAGGATAGGGTCGAGGATCTTGTCCACGAACTGGATAGGAACGGGGTATGGATGGTGGATCAGCGAGAAATGTTGGCAAAAGCGCTTCTTAGGCGCTTGGACCGCTGCGGAAGCTCGAATTGTGGGATGAAGTTCGCGACAAGCGAAGAGCTTGCCTACCACAAGGGCATTTGCCCGCTAAGGCCAATAACGTGTGCAAATGAAGGTTGTGGTTATGTTTTCTCTGCCTTTCATGCGGTAGACCATGACTCCATTTGCACTTTCAAGCTCTTGCCTTGTGAACAGGAATGCGGGGCTCTCATCATGCGCAGCAATATGGACAAGCATTGCGTCACCGTCTGTCCTATGAAGCTTGTGAATTGCCCGTTCTTTCAAGTCGGATGTAAAAACCAGCTTCCACAAAAAACCTTGGAGCAGCATTGCACGGACTCCATGGGCTCCCATCTCATGTCAGTACTCCAGGACCTGCAGAAACAAGAGATCTTGGTGTCCAGCTTAACACAACGTATTCTATTGCTGGAGAAGGTAAGCTTCTATGACTTAAAGACTTGGCAATGCAATAAATAACACTCGACCACTAAAGTTTCTGGTTGACTTTTAAAATAAGGACTACGTTCGAACAAGCATTGCTGTTTACTGCTGATGTAGCTGCATGTATCAAGCATGTCTGCAAAAAATTGTATAAACATGAAAATTGTTACCCACATATATGTCAAATCTTGAACTGCATATGAACTCACTGCACGTCAATCTTTTTAGATTTTATCATCACAAGCAGTTTTAGTTTGAATCTCACATTCTTGACGTACATCATCTGGTAGAGCACGATATGCCCACAAGGCATTATGGGACAGCATGTCGTTAATGTCAGACTGAACACTAGCGCCGCTGCCCTACTAACGACCCGTTTGGTGCATTGGCTGTCTGAGGGTATCAGAAAACATGGGTCAAGTCCCCACTTGTAAACCCCCAAACGACGGGAGAGTGACACTTGTAGTTTGAATAAGGGGAGGGGAGAGGGGTTTAGAGGCTGCCATATGGGCAGCACGGGCTGCCATATGGACAGCATATGATTGTCCTCCTTGTCTTTAATGGTGATCGACCCTTTAGAAGTAACCTTGAAGCTTCCTTGGTGACACAAATTCTTTGTTTATACGGATCCAATGTGATATTTCTTTAACTATTTTAATCGATAGTGGTTGCTCTCATAATTTCCTTGCCAGTTCCTTGGTGGTGCATCTTAAATTGTATAGAGGCCCAAGTTTTGTTAACTATCAAATCGAACTAGCCAATGGCTCTTCTTTTCCATCCAATACATGGGTTAAATAGCTGTCCTTTCGTATTCAGCGATACATGGTACTGAATTCTGACCTTATCATGCTGATGTCATCCTCGGACAGCAGGAATATGATCATGATCCCTCCATCAGCTTCTGACATCATAACATCTAGTCTGTTCGTAACAATCAACCTATCCAGTTAACTGGTCCCAGATTCCAGAGACGCTCCTTCTACACCTGTTGCCTCAACCTTGCAAGGAAGTGCCTTTGTACTTGCCAAGTTTCTACCGCACTTTGTTGGTGAAGTCAATCGATGAGACCCCTAAGCAGGACTTGCTAGAGTATGTTAGTCAACCGTTCTTCCAGCCCCATCTAGATATTTTCCTACATGAATTACCACCTCGATGACCAATGGACCATTTGATTGAGTTCTCCACTCCATGTCGGGTTTTCCTTTAAATAACACGAAGAAGTATGTTAGTCAACCGTTCTTCCAGCCCCATCTAGATATTTTCCTACATGAATTACCACCTCGATGACCAATGGACCATTTGATGGAGTTCTCCACTCCATGTCGGGTTTTCCTTTAAATAACACGAAGAAATCCAAGGACTCTACATCAATTATAGAGCTCTTGATAAGCTCAAAATACAATTGATGAGACCCCTAAGCAGGACTTGCTAGAGTATGTTAGCCAACCGTTCTTCCAGCCCCATCTAGATATTTTCCTACATCAATTACTACCTCGATGACCAATGGACCATTTGATGGAGTTATCCACTCCATGTCGGGTTTTCCTTTAAATAACACAAAGAAATCCAAGGACTCTACATCAATTATAGAGCTCTTGATAAGCTCAAAATAGCAAATAAGTACCCTTGCCTTGCATCGATTGACCTTGGACACTTAGTCCTAGGTCTAGGTACAAGTACCTTGTACTTGTACCTTGTCATTATCTAAGTTTGACGTGACTGCTAAACTATCGTACGACTCTTTGCTACCTGCACTCTCTCTCTCTTTTGTGATCGTCCCTTCATTGGCATCAAAGCGGGTATTGCTTTTGTCTTCCAGCTCTCCTCAGCCCCCCGAGTCCTCCATTGCTCATTGGGAGTCTGTTGCTCTGTTGGTCATCACATCTCCAGCCTGTTCGAGGATCCTCAACTGCTGTCTAAGGCTTCCACAGCCATTTTTGTCGCCATAACTTACCTTATTGCTGCTTTCCAGCAGAGGCAACTACTTCTAGGCCCTGCTGCAGCTTTTTCGAGGTCTCCTACAGACCTGTGGCCATCAGTCGCCATTTTTTGTGCTGCAGATCCAGGCGCCCAGCTTCCGCAACCTCATACAGATCTCAGATGTAACTGCATTCCCTTCCGTACAGTCGTACATGCGTACGGAAGGTCTGGTACCTGTTTCGTACTGCATTCAGTACTTACGCCGTACAGCCCATATGTGAGCAGACGTACAGATCCGTATCTGCATCGCCATACAGCAGATACGGACTGCGACTCCGTACATTTCCGCACTTGACATGCTGTACCTGCTCCGTATAGTTTCCGTCCAGCATACCAGCACTGCACCTGATCAGTACAACGTACTTGACTCGTAACTCCATCCGTACATCTGTACATTGGATTCAGTCACCTGCTCCGCACAACTACCGTACAGCTGTACAATCTGCTCCGTACGTTCTTCCGTACGGTTTCACTTGCAGATCAGCCGTCAACAACTTGTGCAATTTGGGGCTTTTGCAGGACATTGGCAAATTTGGGGCTTTCAGTTCTTTTCACCTCCTTTGGTTGCAATTTCTTGCAAAAATATTGGAGTTTTGGGATTTGGTCTGCAATTTCTTGTTTAGATTGCAGTACATTGGGTCAGATTGCAGGATATTAAGTTACATTTGCAGCACATTGAGTCAGATTTGCATTGGGGCTTTTCTGCATTTGCCCTCTTTTTGGCCTATTTGCCCTCAATAAATTTGGGGCTTTTGCCAAATTTGCTGTTTTTGCAGTGAACATTGCCTATCACAGTCACATTTGGGTCAGATCTGCATTTGTCCTTTGATTTGGGTCTGAAATTTGCAGATATTTGCTGTCATTTTTTGGACAGCCAGCTTTTTGCAATGATAGCCTTGAGGCTTTTGGGTTTTCAGGTCTTTTTCAGGGTATCACATTTGCTATGGCTGGGAACAATCAAGATTTATTTGGAGTTCTTCGTGAAGATGATAAGTTGGATGGAACCAACTATCCGATGTGGTCTTATCTCATGAAACATATTCTTGTTGCAAAGCATTTGTGGAATATTGTTTCTGGGGCTGACCTGAGGAATGCTACAGTGGTTGCCTCTACTGCTGGTCCTTTTGCAGGGGGTACTTCTCCTGATGCCTCTTCCTCTAGCACTCCTGCTGCTGCTCTTCCAACTCAAGAACAGTCAAGATGGGATGCAAGAGATGCAAATGCACATTCATGCATTGCCTTATCATGCAAGAGAATCATTATTCCACACATCCGGTCTTGCAGGACAGCAAAGGATGCTTGGGATAATTTGGCTTCTCTCTATCAAATTCGCAATGAAGCTCGTGTTGCATATTTGAGAAGGCAATTACAGGAAGTCAGTATGAATGAAGGTGAGTCAATGGATGCATACTTGACAAAGGTCAAGGACCTCATGGAACAACTTGCCAACATTGACAAAGTGGTGCCAAATTCACAGCTTGTTAGTACCACATTGAATGGACTGCCAGAGACATATCAAGGGTTTGCTACAACCCTTCGATTAGTGGCCATGGGTAATCCAGACCACTATTCTTTTGATCAGCTAGTTACTTTGCTTTTGCAGGAAGAGCAAAGTAGAGCTAACAATCAAGCCATTATTCCTGATCATGCATTTGCTTCACAACAGACAGGAAGAGGCAAGGCTTCCAAGCCTATGGGCAAGCCAAAATCTGCGCATAGCAGCTGTAATTCCTCCCATGCATCTAAAAATACAGCAGATAAGGCAAAGAAGAAAAGATGCAACTATTGTCGCAAGCCTGGACATGACATTTCAGAATGCAGGAAGCGCATTGCTTCGGAGAAAAAGAAAGCATGATTGACAGTTAATGCCTCACATGCTATTGAATCCTATGAACCAGTAGATGCTTCACATGCACATGCTCTTGAGGATGATTGGGCATGGGCTGTCCATTGCTCATTTGATCCCTCCCACTCTTTACTGCTAATGATGCTCAATCCTGGTACTTTGATAGTGGTGCTTCCAAGCATGTCACATCTTGCAGACAGTTGTTTCACTCTTTAGCTGATGCACCTCGAGGGGGGACTGTTACATGTGCTAATAATGCTTCATATGCTGTAAAAGGAGTTGGAGATGTGCCCATTTCAAGCCATCCTGTCACTTTGACAAATGTCCTTTTTGTGCCTGGCATTGAAGTCAACTTGATTTCAATTTCAGCAATTGCTACTTCAGGTTTCAGAGTAATTTTTGATGGCTACAGATGTCTAGTTTATGATCTTCGTGATGACAATGCCATAGTTCTCACTGGCACTTTGCAAAAAGGGCTTTATCACCTTGATCATAATCCAGCTGCACTTTCTATTGAAGCATTGGCTATTTTAGAGTCACAGCTTGCTGAAACTCATCTTTGGCATGAGAGAATGGGCCATCTCAATTATAGAGCTCTTGCAAACCTACATTCACAGCAGATGGCAAATGATGTACCTCAGACTCACACAGTTTCCAAACATGTGTGTGAGGGTTGTCTTTTGGGTAAGATGCATCGATTTCCTTTTCAAAAGAATTGTCCAAAACTCTCATAAAGGAAATTGCAGCTAGTACACAGTGATGTCTGTGGCCCAATGAGGACAAATGCCATTGGGGGGTATAAGTATTTCATGACTTTCATTGATGATTTCACAAGATATTGCTGGGTATATCCTTTAAAGGCCAAATCTGAAGTTTTCTCATGCTTTCAGAGATAGCTGACAATGGTTGAGAATGAATCAGGATGCAAGCTTGTCACCCTCAACACAGATGGGGGGGAGAGTATATGTCAAAGGAGTTTGATGCATTTCTGTCTTCATGGGGCATTATTCACTCATGCACCACTCCTTACACTCCTCAGCAGAGTCCTGTTTTTGAAAGGAAAAACAGGTCCACAATGGAGATGGCCAGATGCATGCTTAAGGCCAAGTCTTTGCCCAATAAATTTTGGCTTGATGCAGTAATGTGTGCCAACTATGTGCTGAATAGATCACCTACACGGGCATTGAAGACCATTACACCTTATGAAGCATGGAAAGGCAGGAAGCCTTCACTTTCACACATGAGAGTTTTTGGGTCTCTTGCATATGTTCATGTTACCATCTCAGCTGAGACATAAGCTTGATGACAAGGCAATCAAATGCATATTTATTGGTTACAGCCAGGAGAGCAAAGGGTATCGGTTATATCAACCAAATACTGGGAAGATTATTGTCAGTAGAGATGTGATCTTTGCTGAACATTCAGCTTCTCCTCTTGTGGACTGACTCCGACTGCAAAGCAAAGCCAGATGTTGACATGTTTGATGCCTTTGAATCTTGGTTACCTCTGCCATCATCAGAAGAGGATTTTGACCAGCAACATGAGCCTCTTGCAGGCCCTCCACTAAGCAATAATCAGCCACAACCTCATGCTGATTTGCAGGTTTCTCTTCCGGTACAAAATGATCCCACTACTCATGACGCAGTCATTGAAGAAAGAGCTGTCAATAGACAGCAAAGGCAAGTTCCCAGATGGCTTCTTGATACATTGAGGGACAGCAAACAAGATCAGCCTTTTGCTGCCCGGACAAGATCAAGGAATAGACAGCATGGTCACTTTCTTGAGTTTGCACTCCTTGCTACAGCTTGCAATGAAGAGCCTTTGTGCCATAAAGATGCTTTTGACAGCAAAGAGTGGATGGATGCAATGAAAGCTGAGTTACAATCTATTGCCAAAAATGACACATGGGAATTAGTAGATCTCCCTCCTGGCAAGCATGCCATTGGAATGCGGTGGGTCTACAAATTAAAAAGGAAATCCGATGGCAGCATAGATCGATACAAAGCCCGTCTTGTTGCAAAAGGGTATGCCCAACAACAAGGCATTGACTTTGAGGAGACATTTGCTCCCACATCTAGGATTACTACCATTCGATGTGTCATTGCCGTTGCAGCCCATCATCATTGGCAAGTGCACCAACTTGACATCAAGACCGCTTTTCTTCATGGGGATCTGCAGGAAGAAGTCTATGTCACATAACCTCCTGGCTTTGAGGTTGTTAATTCTGAAAATAAGGTATGCCGGCTTAGAAAAGCCCTTTATGGTTTGAAGTAGGCACCCAGGGCATGGTATGCCAAAATTCATGCACACTTACTATCCCTTGGTTTTCAAAATAGTCCCACAGTACCCACTCTTTATGTCCGTGGGAGTGGATCTGATTTTTTAGTGCTGATTTTATATGTGGATGATATGCACATCACGGGCCCAGATACTCAGCAAATTGCAGCTTTCAAGGCTGATTTGCAGCAGATTTTTGACATGTTAGACATGGGACGGCTCCATTATTATTTGGGCATTCAGTTTGCTCATGTTGAGGGGGGTATCATGATGTCTCAGTCCAAGTATATTGGACAGCTCCTTGATCGTTTTCAGTTTGAGGATTGCAAGCCAATCTCTACTCCAGTGGACCCTGGCTTCAAATTCTCAGCTCATGATGGGAGCTCACCATGTGATCCTTTATCAGCAGGCTGTTGGATGCCTTATTTATTTATGTCATACGAGACTTGACTTGCAGTATGCAGTATCTCAGCTCAGCAGATTCATGCACATGCCCAGTTCATAGCATTGGCAGGCAGTGAAGAGAGTCTTTAGATATCTCAGAGGCACTTAGGATTTAGCCCTCTTCTATGGTGATCAGGGTTCACTTACCATGCATGCTTACACGGATAGTGACTGGGCAGTATGTTCCGACACCAGAGTGTCACATACTGGCAATTGTTTTTTGCTTGGCAATTCATGTATCTCTTGGCTCAGCAAGAAGCAACCAACAATTGCCACGTCTAGCTGTGAGGCTGAGTACAGGGCAGCTTTCACCGCTACAGTAGAGTGTGTTTGGCTTCGACAGTTACTTACAAATCTTGGTATTTGCCAGACATCCTCCACTATTGTCTACACTGACAGCTAGAGTGCTTTGGCCATTGCACGTAACCCAGTGTTTCATGCGCGTACCAAGCATATTGAAGTTCACTATCATTATGTTCGGGAGTGGTTGTTAGCAGGAGACATAGAGTTGTCCTATCTTCCCACAGAGGACAACATAGCAGATATGTTTACAAAGGCACTTCCTCGTCCCAAGTTCGAAGTCTTCCGACAGGCTTTACACTTGGTTCCCTTTGTTACATGATCTGACATCCCTTGTACATTCATAGGTAGGCTATATCCTTTTGGATGAACATGTGCCACCATGACCAGAAACTACTAGGTATTCTGAGACGTTTCCAGAGTACTTGAGCCCATCCCATGGAGGGGGGTTTGTAGGCGATCTTCTAGTGGTTCTAGTGATGCCCTATAGGCCATGGTATGTGCCTTGTAGGCATAAGTGTAGGCACTTGTTGAAACGAACTTCCTGCATATCTCTCTCTTGGCTTCTCAATCACGGGCGATGGCATCGGGTATATCCACCCAGCCTATTTCGTGGATCACATGTTTCATATGATACGTAATTTTTATCTCTCATGTCTATCCACAAACCCACATCTCCCTAGATGGTTCCCTCTGCCACATGTCCTCATTTTAGACCTTTTTACTTGGTACACCAATTACCCCTCTCTTGGGGCACAATTTAGAACATTTGCCCCTTGGCATTATTACACATTTAGGTGCACCTAGGCCTTAGCACTCAGAATCACCTAGTCAATGCCATTACACCCTCACCTAGGACCTTGGCAGTTACTTCTGTTGGCCATTTTTATTTACGCACATTAAATATTACAGAAGTCGGTCATCTGAGAGAAAATGCCTACCGATCTTTTCGAGGTCATGCTATCTCGTCTAGAGCATAACATTCCTTCCCTCTTCAAGCATCAGCGTCCTCGATGATGAAATCTGGGAACACTCTATGTAACTGATATACGGATTCCCAGGTAGCTTCAGATAGAGGCTGACCATGCCATGCAACCAACACCGTGGGTATCTTCCAATTTCGTATTTGCATTGTTCCTCGGTCCAGGATTCTTGTTGGTTTGCGCCTCGCATTATCCTCTATCTCCTGAAACAAAACCATACCTTCGATTAGTAAGTCACCAGTATGGAAAAATTTCTTTAAGCGAGAAACGTGAAACACTGGGTGCACCTTACAGCCCTGTGGCAATTCTAATTTATAGGCTACCTTGCCTATTCTTTTTAGAATTAACCACGGCCCACAGTATCGAGGTGATAACTTAGCACACTCTCCTGAAGTCAACGACTTCGAGTGCGAAGGAACTCTGAGAAAAACATTTTCTCCTTTCTTAAATACTCTTATAGACCGGTTTTCATCCGCATACACCTTGGCTCTATCCATAGCCTGGCGGATATTAGCTCTCGCAAGTGCTAGCATCTCCCGCATCTGAATCTCAAAGTTCGCGGCACTAGGCACTTTCTGAGATACTCCAACTATAGTTGGATTTGCTGGTCTATAACCATAGTTCAGTTCAAACGGACTGAACCCGGTAGAGGAATGTTTTCTATCATTGTAGGCAAACTCTAACAATGGCAACCACGTGTCCCATGTATGTTACCTCAATGACACATATGCCCTCAGCATATCCTCTAAAGTTTGGTTGACTCTCTCCGTCTGACCATCCGTCTCAGGATGATCCCTACTACTCATTCCCAACTCAGTCCTTAGTGTCTCAAATACCGCTGTCCAAAAATGATCGGTAAATCTGACATCTCTGTCTGACACTATGGATCTAGGCAATCCATGCAGACGAAATATATGTCTAATAAACAAATCCGCCACTTGCGGGGCACTAACAGACTCTCTAGTCGGAACGAAGTGAGCCATCTTGGTTAGACAATCAACCACCACAAGGATAGAATCATACCCTCCTTGTGTTGTAGGCAGCCCTACAATAAAGTCCATGGAAATGCTCTCCCACTTACTTAGTGGTATCTCCAAGGGCTGTAAAAGTCCGGGTGGCTTCACCCGCTCGGCCTTGCTTACCTGACACGAGAAACACCGTGTCACATATTCATGAATATGCTTTTTCATCTTTGGCCAAAAGAAATCTCGCTTCAGGAGATCATAGGTCTTCTCGATCCCTAGATGTCCCGCACATGGGCTATCATGGCACTGTCGAATGACTCTCTGCTTGAGATCATTCTGACTAGGTACTACAACCTTGCCATTTCTTTTCAGCATACCATTCCTTATTGTATATCTTGCATATGTTTGGCCTTTTCTGGATGCCAAGTCATCCTTTTCATTTTCCCCGGGTCTAAACTCATGAGCTTTAGGCCATAAGCTCTGGACAAACTCGTCTACCTTTTGAGTTTCTCTAATCTCGGTCATTAGAGCAGTCTCTAATACCGTAAAACTCATATTGTGCATAATGCGAGACAACGCATCAGCAACCTTATTATCTTTCCCTCTCCGGTACCGAATCGTTAAATTAAACTCCTGCATGAGCTCTGCCCACCTAGCTTGGCGGCCCCTCAAGTCAGGCTGTTTACAAAAATGCTTCAGAGTATCATGATCCACATCCACATAAAACTCTGAACCATACAAATAATGCCTCCATGTTTTCAAAGCATGGATAACAGCATACAACTCCAATTCATGAGTTGGCCAATTCCTTTGAGAGGGAGAAAGCTTCTTGCTTTCAAAGGCTACTGGCCTTCCCTCTTGAAGGAGAACTGCTCGTACCGCAATGCCACTTGCATCGGTTTCCAGGAACAACGGTTTTTGGGGATCAACTATTTTTAACACCGGTCCTGTGACCACAACTTGTTTTATGGTGTTAAAACTTTCTTGTTGATTCTGTCCCCAAATAAAAGGTACTTTATCTGAGGTCAGATCAGTCAATGGCGATACTATTTCAGAATATCCTTTGATATGCCTTCTATAACATTGGACAAATCCCAAGAATGATCGCAACGCGGTCAGACTCTGAGGGATTGGCCAAGTCAGTATCGCAGCCACTTTCTTTGGATCCATTTCTACCCCCTGTGGAGTAATTCTGAACCCTAAATATTCAAGCCTAACCATACATAGTATAGTTTTCTTTCTATTTACATAAAGATTGGCTTTCCTCAAAGTACTGAACACTATTCTCAAGTGTTCACGATGCTCAGTAATACTTTTACTGAACACTAGAATATCGTCAATAAAATGTACTATAAACTTTTCGATATACGGATGTAGTAAATCGTTCATAAGCATGACGAATGTCGTTGGAGCATTGGTAAGTCCGAAAGGCATTACCAAAAACTCGTAATGACCAAACCTGCTTTTGAAAGCGGTTTTATGCACATCCTCGGCTCTAATCTGGATCTGATGGTAGCCACACTTAAGATCTATCTTGCTGAAAATCACGGCTCCATGTAATGCATCTAGCAAATCATCAATCCGAGCCATCGGATACCTATGCTTAACAGTGATATTATTCAATGCTCTGTAATCTATACAGAGGCGAAACGTATCATCCTTTTTCTTCTTTAATATCACTGGCGAAGCAAAAGGTGAGAAACTTGGTTGAATCTGCCCCAACTTGAGGTATTCTTTCAATTGTCTACGCACCTCTGCCTCTTTAGTAAAGCTCATTCTATAGGGAGGTCTATTTACAGGTTGTGTCCTCGGGATCAGTTCAATTTTATGTTGAACTTTCCACTCTGGAGGTAACCCATAAGGTAGTTCATCCCTAAAACATTCAGAGAACTTCTCTGATATTTCTTTAGCCAACTCGGCCATTTTCCCATCTTGGGTAGCCTCAGTGCTAGTCGATGCATCATCAATCGACTCTACCGATGCTATACGCAGACACAGAAACTCTTTCGGAGTCTTCTGAATTTCCATGGCTGAAATCAATGGTCCTCGAGGTAAATCCTTTTCACCTCGCAAAACATATTCTACCCTGTTCATCTTGAACTGATAAATATGCTTTTTCCAATCAATGGCTGGATTTTTCCAAAAATGCCAAGCCATGCCTAGGGCTATATCTGTGTGAGCAAGTCTGGTCAGTTCAAAGTCCAGCTTCTCAACATAGTCCTGAATTTGAAGTTCCAACTGGGTAACCCTTTGGTCCCATACTTCAGTTGAACTTCCGTCCGCCATCCTGACTGTATAAGCATAGTCAGATGGACTAGTTTTCAACTTGAGCCTCTTAATAAGCTTCGAGTTGATTACATTGTGTGTTGACGCTGAATCAAACAACACAATCACATCATGACTGGCTACTTGCCCTTTCATTTTAATCAACTCGGGCTCATCGAAAACCGTATACCCCATTGCTGCGGGCTTTGAAAGGATGTTATCAGGTGCACCGCTTACTAACTTAGTAACAGACACACTTAACAACACAGGTACTAACCTCTGAGAAGGTCCCGCCAATTGCATCTGCATATGTTCCGCATTGGGACTCTCCTGCATTTCCGCGTCGCATTCAGATATTATTATATTGGCCATGCGACGGTCTTTATTCAGTGGATAATCTTTCCACTGATGTCGCTGAAGGTAGCCGAAGCACAATCCTTCTTTTCTAGCTTTCTCTTTTTGTTCAGGGGTCAACGAGGACTTTGACCAAGCCCGGGCTGCCATTGGAGTTACCACTAAGTAAGTGGGAGAGCATTTCCATGGACTTTATAGTAGGGACCAGCAAAAACAAGTACCACCGTTGGGGTGAAAAGGAAAATAACTCCAATGGTGGTACTTGTATTTGCTGGTCCCTCAACCGGCTTCACCTGCTTGGTTTGGCCACTTGGTTGGGAGACATTTGTTATGTTGGTTTTGGACCACAGGTACAAGTCACGGTGCTTTGAGGTCTTCCGGCCTATGTAAAACGGGAATGTCTATTTTTTTCTCGTCTGCTGTTACGCAGGTTATCACCCCGCTCCACCTTCGCTTCACTCCACGCGGGCGCACATTGGTGCTCAGCAAAGCCGTACGTCGTCAGCCCACCAGGGATGTCTAGGCCCTGCAACTCTTTCACTTGCAGAATACTTGTAAGCTTAGCTTCTGGCCTCAACCACTACCACGCAAAGCCTGTCTGTCAAAGGTGCGCCATGCCATCGCAGCACGTCGCCAGTGTGCTCCGTTCATCGAAATCTCGTCGAAATCTCCCACAAACCGAACTCAGCCACCACGTTGTTCGTTGTCACGGGCAACACCCTTCCAATTCGTCGTACGTCACGAGCAGCCGATTATCACGCATTCCTTGCACCCCATCACTTCAGATCACGCTCTCTTCTCATCCCGTTCGTCCAGCCTTTGATCTCTACCATATGCTCTGATACCAAAATGAAACGAACTTCCTGCATATCTCTCTCTTGGCTTCTCAATCACGGGCGATGGCGTCGGGTATATCCACCCAGCCTATTTCGTGGATCACATGTTTCATATGATATGTAATTTTTATCTCTCATGTCTATCCACAAACCCACATCTCCCTAGATGGTTCCCTCTGCCACATGTCCTCATTTTAGACCTTTTTACTTGGTACATTAATTACCCCTCTCTTTGGGCACAATTTAGAACATTTGCCCCTTGGCATTATTACACATTTAGGTGCACCTAGGCCTTAGCACTCAGAACCACCTAGTCAATGCCATTACACCCTCACCTAGGACCTTGGCAGTTACTTCTGTTGACCATTTTATTTACGCACATTAAATATTACAGAAGTCGGTTGTCTGAGAGAAAATGCCCACCGATCTTTCCGAGGTCATGCTATCTCGGCTAGAGCATAACACTTGTAGTGTTAGTGCCTAGGCCACATAGGACACTTAGTCCTATGTGACACCTAGGACACTTAGTCCTAGATCTAGGTACAAGTACCTTGTACTTGTACCGTTTCATTATCTAAGTTTGACATGACTGCTAAACTATCGTACGACTCTTTGCTACCTGCACTCTCTCTCTCTTTTGCGATCGTCCCTTCACCCACTACAAGAAATGCTCATGATGTGCTTGTTTCTCGGTTTGGCAAGCTTCTATCATACCAAGGGAGGTACTCAACTTAGAAACAAAATGAAAATAAAGAGACGTGTACACAACAATTGGCCGAACAAGCTTCTTCTTAAAGATCAGGTCAGGTGCTTGCTGTAGCACCTGAATGCAGCTTAAGAAAGAATGCGAAGTCTTCAAAAACACACCCAACAGGACGCTGCAAATGAACCAACATAAAACACTGATGTGCAGAAGATATGGAGCACACAGAACCTAAATAAGAACTAAGTATATTTGTCCACAGAGGTAGCAAATCGTAGCTCGAGCTCTAGCAGATGCTGGGCAAAGTACAGCCCGAGGATGCTCTGAGGGAGATGAAGTTCCTGCATGCCTCAAGTGAAGAGGGCTTCATTTCTATGCAGATACTGACGCAGGAGCTCCTTTATATAGGGCATTCGAGCCCCAAACCTGGCCGACCAGGTCCATCCAATCAGCTGATCAGATCCCAGGGGTCAAGCGCGGACCAGATCTAGACCAGTTACAGCTCACCAGATCAGCCAACTTTGTCAACCCTGTTCACCCGATCAGCAGATCAAACCTGCTGATAGTATTTGCCAGATTTGCTGACTGAAACCATAACTCCTGCACACCTTTCCAGGCACCTCATTCTGCTGCAGATCTGCTACTGCCTGTGGTTGCAAACTACAATCCTATTCTGATACTAGTCAACTCCGTCTGAGTATTGTTGCAGCTGCTCACTGTCTCTGCCTAACTTGCCTAACCTATAGATATACATGTTAAGAAGGTCACCTCCTCATCTGTAAGCCCCCAAATGAGGAGAGCATGGGGGAGGGAGACCTAGGGCAAGGTATGCCCAGAGAAAGGGGACAGCCACTGTACGGATCAGTACGGGCTGCTGCAGGGCAGTGTACGGAAGGTGTGCAGGGTGCGCCAGGGTCTGGACAAGGGCTGAACAGAGGCGGAACAGTAGCAGCATGGAGTCGCACTGTTGCAGCAGGTATCAAGCAGGTCTATGGTCTGCAAGCAGGGCTGGCAGGTGGCGGGGTAGGCAGTCCAAAGGGGCTGGGCCCTGCATGGAACAAAGGGCCAGCAAAGGGCCCTAAATAGGGCTGGATAGGCAGCCAACCAGACAACCAACTGGTCGGTTGGTTAGGGCTGCTACAGACCAGCCAGTTGGCCCAATCAGGGCTGGCTGGTCAGTTGGTTCTGGAGGGCCTTGTGCCCTATATAAGGAGGGCCTTTGTGCCCTTATAACTCATTCTCTAGAGCAGCCAACCACCAGCAGATTGAAGCAGCAGGAGGACCTTCCTTGGGCCTACATCCAGGAGGTGAAGGAGGCACATAGAAGCTGCAGAAAAAGCTGAGAAAGGGCTGCCTACCTAGGCTGATCTACAGGCAGTAAGGTAGAAAGAACCATTCTGGACAAAAAGTCTACAGACGCTCGAGGTGGAGCATGCGGGCTCGAGTCTAGAGATAGCCAGCAGATAGGAGAAGTACCTTGTGGTAAGATCAGAGGACCACACCATTGGTGGGACTCTGGATCTCTCTCTTTTGTATTGTGTCCATAGCTTTGGATGGAAATATATTATTTTGGTGGTTTCTCTATCTGGTTGGTTCATTGTCTATCGATGAGTTTGCACATCTATTCTATGCACATAAGTTGAAGAAGTTTGTGATTCCACACCCCACACCACATTGTGTGAGCTCCTGGGCGTTACTATCAGTCTTCCATTGTGTGTACCAACATCAACTCTACAATCTTGATATGGAAGAAGGAGATATGGTCTACAACGACGACAAAGATGACAAGGCAATGCTGGCGAAGGATTACACTGGCAAAGGAAAGGGCAAGCCTAATAGTGGCAAGTCCAAGAAAGACGACTCTGACGACGAGGAGACTTCAAAGAGGAAGCAAAAGAAGAAGTGCTTTTACTGTGATACGCCAGGACATTTTGCAAAGGATTGCAGAAAGAAAAAGCGGATCAGAAAAACAAAAAGGAGTCCGACTCAGATTCAGAGGGAGAGGCCAAAGCAAATGTGGTAATCAAAGAGTTGTTCTTGGTGACATCACTGGGTGTTACCGAGGTCAAACATGTTGACCAAGAAATCACAGTGAGGATGTCTGACATAGAGATGTGGGTCGACGAGGAGTCAGATGCCTTTGTGAAGGCGAAGGACAGCATGGAGCGCTTGGTACCTTCCAGGTGCGTGGCTGTTGACACTAACACGAGGGTGGATTCCATGGAAGGCCCTGGGGTCTCATGGTCAGATGGATGTTGTAGTTCAGAAGGAGACAGTACAAGATTACACAGGCTCTTGGTGGGTGCCTCATTGAGGTACAAGGTTTGCTTTTAGAGCAATACAACAGTCTGGTATGTACTTGATATTTTGCATTTGAGCCTTTATAGCATGGTGTGGAGAGACTCTACTCTTCATTTTTCTCAAGAGATACGAGATTGGAAGGAATTGTCCTTCTTCAAAGGCAGAAGGGGAAGTATTGGTGCTTCTTCAAATCTCGGACGCAGATTGCTAGAAGGTGATGGACAAAGAGTATTGAAGCCAGAAGAGTACCTGCTTGAGAACTCAGCGAGAGTTCATGGTCCAAGTTATTTGGAAATATTCATTGGTTGCAGACCTTGCCAAAGGAAGGACAGGTTGAAACAGACCCTCAAAGCATGGTGCCTGGAAGACTCCAGGTTGTTCACTCATTATGAGGGGGACAACTGGAAGATCGTGACGCCTGGATTGCTCAAGGTCAAAGGCGGGAACTTGACTGAAGGAGGTGGTGCCAGGAGGTGCTACCAAAGATGGACCTGTGTACCAGGATGGTGTGCGGAAGCGGAACCAGACCTGGTGGAGCAGGAGCCACTGGATGAAAAGCTAGGAAAATATTTTGACACCGAAATGTTTTAGAGGACTACGACCAGGGGGTTACTGGAGCATCGTCATCGACGTGTTGGCATTGGGCTGAGATGTGTCGGTGAGAAAGAAAGAAAGAAAGAAAGTCTATTAAAGTCTTCGGAAGACCGATGGGTCTATGTGACTGTGAAAATCCTGATACAATGAGCTGTTGTAGTGGAGCTACTAAACGAGCGTCCATACCAATGCAAAATGCAAGAGTTCACCTCCCCATCTGTAAGCCCCAAACGAGGAGAGCATGGGGGAGGGAGACCTAGGGCAAGGTATGCCCAGAGAAAGGGGACAGCCACTGTACGGATCAGTTTGGGCTGCTGCAGGGCAGTGTACGGAAGGTGTGCAGGGTGCACCAGGGTCCGGACAAGGGCTGAACAGAGGCGGAACAGTAGCAGCATGGAGTCGCACTGTTGCAGCAGGTATTGGGCAGGTCTATGGCCTGCAAGCAGGGCTGGCAGGTGGCGGGGTAGGCAGTCCAAAGGGGCTGGGCCCTGCATGGAACAAAGGGCCAGCGAAGGGCCCTAAATAGGGCTGGATAGGCAGCTAACCAGACAACCAACTGGTCGGTTGGTTAGGGCTGCTACAGACCAGCCAGTTGGCCCAATTAGGGCTGGCTGGTTGGTTGGTTCTGGAGGGCCTTGTGCCCTATATAAGGAGGGCCTTTGTGCCCTTATAACTCATTCTCTTGAGCAGACAAAGTTGAGAAAGGGCTGCCTACCTAGGCTGATCTACAGGCAGTAAGGTAGAGAGAACTATTCTGGACAGAAAGTCTACAGACGCTCGAGGTGGAGCACGCGGGCTCGAGTCTAGAGATAGCCAGCAGATAGGAGAAGTACCTTGTGGTAAGATCAGAGGACCACACCATTTGTGGGACTCTGGATCTATCTCTTTTGTATTGTGTCCATAGCTTTGGACGGAAATATATTATTTTGGTGGTTTCTCTATGTGGTTGGTTCATTGTCTATTGATGAGTCTGCACATCTATTCTATGCACATAAGTTGAAGAAGTTTGTGATTCCACACCCCACACCACACTGTGCGAGCTCCCGGGCATTACTATCAGTCTTCCGCTGTGTGTACCCTCTGTTGGTCAATTTCTAACAATACGGCCCCTATATTCTAATACGGGGGCTCATAAGTGGCATCAGTGGTTGCTAATACCTCCTTCAAAATAGAAGTCCTATCCTATAAAAATTGATCTTTTCTATTACTAGGATCGAACTTGTGCTCCACATTACAAGGGAATATGACTTCTGTTAAAGGAGCCGTATGCAGCACATTAACCGAAAGATTAGAAATGAATTTCATGACAACATTCTCCAAAGGCAATGAGTGACTTCTTGAAACAAGCAAAAATCTAGAACACAAAGTTGAACATAATCTGAAATCTCTGGCAACCAGATCACGGGAGATGGCACTTATTTATTCCACCCAGCCGACCTCTGGTCAAGCAAGCTCAAAAGACATCATGTACGTTTTTGCCTCCTGGATGATTTCTCCAGAGCCCTCATCTCCCTAGACGAATCTAGATGCCACATGTCAAAATCTGGAAGCCCCTAGCATGCACACTTATACCCCTCTCTTGAAATAAACGTTAATTCCATTTGCCCCTTGGCAATTCACATATTTAGGCCCTTAGCCTTAGATCCATCTAGTCTGTGCCATGTCACCTTCACCAAGGACCTTGACATTAATCCCTTTAACCGTTTATATGAAATACAATAAAATATAATATAAAAGTTGGTCCTCCCAAAAGGAAAATGTCCACTGACCCTTTCGATGTCATGCTATCTCAACTAGAGCATGCTGCATAACATTATTTCCCTCTAGACCTTCACGGTCTCCCGAAGACTTTAATAAACTTTCTTTCTTTCTTTCTTCAGGCATCAGCGTCCTCGACTACTCTCCGCATTTAGTATATGGATTCCCAAGTAGTCTCAGATAGAGGTAAACCATGCCATGCAACCAACATTGTGGGTATCTTCTGATTGCGATTGTTCCTCGGTCGAGGATTCTTGTTGTTTTGTGCCTTGTATTATCCTCTCTCCTCTGAAACAAAACAACACCCTCGATTATGAGTCACGTGGGTGCAAAAACTTCTTTAAATGAGAAACATGAAACACTGGGTGCACCTTACAACTTTGTGGTAATTCGAATTTATAGGCCACCTTGCAAGATCTTTGAGAAACACTTTTTCTTCTAGATTTTCTGAAAGATCTTTTCTCATCTGCATATGCCTTAGCTCTATCCATAGCTTGGCAGATGTAAGCTCTCACAAGTGCTAGCATCTCCCGCATTCGAACAACATAGTCCATGGCACTAGGCAATTTTTAAGGTATTCCAACTGTGGTTGGATTTGCTGGTCTATAACCATAGTTCAACTCGAACGAACTCATTCCAGTAGAGGAATGTATTTTCTATCATTGTAGGCAGACTCTAATAATGATAACCACTTGTCCCATGTATGTTGTCTCAATGATAAACCTCTGGTCAAGCAAGCTCAAAAGATATCACGTACACTGTTGCCTCTTGCATGCTTTCTCTAGGGCCCTCATCTCCCCACATGAATCTAGATACCACATGTCAAAATACGGAAGCCCCTAGCATGCACCCTTTTTACCCCTCTCTTGGGATTAACATTAATTTCATTTTCCCCTTGGCAATTCACACATTTAGGTGCACATAGGTCCTCTGCCTTAGATTCATGTAGTTTGTGCCATGTCACCCTCACCAAGGACCTTGGCATTAATTCCTTTAACCGTTTATATGGAGTATATTATAACACTTTTGGTAATCTGACTGTCCAAGATGGCATGTTATTTTAACTAGAGCATAACACTTCTGGTAATTTGACTGTCCAAGATGGCATACTTTGTGCCTCTCTGGATATCGCACAGCTAGTCATACTTTACATCCATGGTTACTAAAGAATGACATGTTCAACATAGATCGTAAGTTGACTTGTCACTTTTGGATCTCTCTTTGAGTGTGTTCATGCTCCCATGATTCTCTGTGTGTCCTTGTTCTCCCTGCTCTAAGAATTGGTATCGGAGCCGATTATTTTGATTCTGCTTCGAGTCTACAATCCCTTACTTGGCTTTCAAGCTTGGTCCATCACTCAGTTGGGAGCATAGTTGCCAGGGAACCCTGTTCCGTAGCTGTGGAACGCTGGAACGGTGTTCCCTTCAAAAATGGGTATGGAACGCCTATGGAACGTCAGACTTCTGGAATGGCTACGAAATGCTAGAGAACACCTATGGAACATCTAGGGAACGTTATGCCGTTCCCCAACCTAAATCTTGTCTATCATTAGAATTTTGTCTATGTCCTAAGTTCCTCACTCCAAATTTGGAGTTGTTTATGTCCTGACATCTTGACTCCAAATTTCGCCAAAAGCAATTGTGCAGATAGTATGTTTTTTAATGAGTATGGTGATGTGGCGTTCCCTTCCTGTTCCCATCCCCTAGGATTTTGGCATTCCCGTTCCCTAGGGGGTTGGTGTTCCGTTTGCATGCACGTTCCCTAGTAACTATGGTTGGGAGGAGATTGCTAAGAGGATACTCAGTTAGCCAACCTAACTGAACCAGTTAGGATCATCACCAGTGGAAGCTTGGCTAGACATTATTTTAAAGGTCCTTTTATACTTGCGAGTTCTCTCTTGGTGTTCCCAGCTGGTCGCTCTCTTCAACCACAAGGAGACTCCTTCAAGTTGGTTGAAATCAGATATGTGGCCGTTTTTCACTGGTTGTCCATGTTTTTGAGCTTCTTGTTGCGGTCCACAAGTGTCACGGGGACATGGTGGTGATGGTAAGGTGTCCAAACTAACTGTCACTGAATTTAGGTTAGTGTACTAGGCTAGGGCCCTTAGTTAATGCCCAAAAGGTACCTATGATTTCATGTGCAATAAGTGCAACTCCTAGTGCTATTAGAGTGGTTTCAATTTCTAAGGTCATTGGTTTGGTTCAGTGGGGTAATCCTTTAAAAATTGATCCCCTAGAGATCCTACAAACTAGGGTCATTGGTTCCCAAGCATTAGGGTCATGGTGTGCCATCTGACTCCCCTAGGGGCATTAAATTCCCACGAGTGTGGCCTCTCTGCTTGCCTTGTGGCACCTAGGTGTCACCCTTGGAAGCCCCTGGAGCCTGCCCTTCCTTTCCGTGCTGTTTTGAGTCTTCACCCCTACCAGAAGTCCCTCATTCTGAAGATGGCGGATTTTTGCAGCCTCCCTCTTGTTGGCTGAAGTCGATTTTCAAGCTTTCTTCGCGACAGTTCTCCTCCCCTCGGTGCTCTCTGCTGCATTGTTCATGGACCTGGACGCCTCCATTCTGCGCTATTTCTGGAGTTTTTCTTGACTTTCTTCGCCACAAAAGTCTTCCTTTCTTGAATTTGAGCCCATATTCTTGGATGCCTCTCTTCCTACTCTTGTCTGGTGCAAGGCGCACTGAGAACTGAGGTGCTGGTGGTTTGGAATCTCCATTCTGGTGGTCGCAATCATGGTGGATCTGTTTCAGCTTGCTGAACCCTCTCTTTCTTGATCTCTTTTGGTGCTGGAAGCCACTCATAGGCAGCTCCCTCCTACCAGAGTCTGCTGTCTGCTGCTCAACCAACTTCTGGGGCTGTTCCGGGCTGAAATAGGCTCTTTCTGTTGGCTGGATTCTTATCTTCTTCTTCTGCTCTATGCTACTGTCATTCTTACTGAGATCCTGCAAGGTTGGATGCCTTGCCATTGGCCTGGAAGGGGATTGGGGCACTGGTTGTGATACTCTGTTCTTGGGGGTGCGGTGGCAAGCCTTCGGCTCAGTAATGGCTCTGATCTATGTGGATGCATTGCTTGGCATGTTGTCAGGTTGTTCTACTTGTGTTATGCATGGCTATTGAAAGGAACCAAGAGAATAGCACTGGGAGTTGGTCACTGGCACAACCACGGGTTGGCATTGTACTGGGTTGCACCTGCGGGTGAGCTCAAGAGGGGAGTCCCTTGTATTTGAGCTAACCAGTAATTAAATAAATACCACAAGGGGCGCCAAGTGTTGGGGTCAACAGGTGTCACTTTTCATGTTTTTGAGTAGGGGCATTCTAGCCTCCCTTGTCTTAAATGGCTCAATGATGCTATGCAATGAAGTTATATGCTCTGAGTTTTGTTTGTGGGCAATGGCAATGGTTCAAGTTGGCTGTATTTCAGATTTGTGAGATAATAGAGTCAGATACACTGCCCTTTGTTGGTCAAAGGCCGGTTACAACAAGCCACCTACAGCCCCATATTTTGGGGTTTTGTGAGCAGATACACTCTGTTCTGAGGTTTCCAACCTTTATCTTCGACAAATAGCTATGTGACATACCCAACTATATGATAATGGACACACCAACATGGAGAGCTTGTTCTTCGAGCTCATGGGAACAAAGCGACCTGGTTTTTGCTACTGTGGGCTGCAGCAGTAGTCACTTATCTTCTATAGTGAAAAACGACCTGTTTGCTGCAGATTTGAAATCCTGGACTATTCTGACCTGTTTTCAGCCCTTTCCCAAAAACGATCATCAACAGGCTTCCATTATTCTAGAGGAATGATCTATTTGCTGCCCATCATCTTCTTCTAGCTCATGGGTACAAAACGAGCTGTTTTTTCACTGTTTGAGCTGCAGCAGAGGTCTTCCTTGCTCAAGAGTGACCCACAACCTTCTTTTTAGGTGCTTGGGGCTGCTACTGAGGTCCCCATGCTTTGTGAGATCTGGGCATTTGCTGATTTGGGGATGCATAACAAAAACGGCTGGCTGCATCACTGTTTGGGGCTGCTCTTGCTTCATTTCCAGCTCCATCTTGAATTACCAACTTGTTTTTGGAGAAGCAGCTGCTCCAACAATTGCTGACTTTAATGCCTAACTTGTTTTTGGCCTATAACATTTGCCAAAGCACTTGACGTTAATTTCTGGGAGTTCGTGGCACTGCATTCTCAATCCCTTAATCTATTCTGCTGCATTGTTGGCCACCGAACAGTGGGTTTTTTAATTTTCCGGTACTTGCACTCATTTTGGGGACTCAGTCAGTGATTGGGCAGTCAATATTTGAAAGTTTTTGCTGGGCACTTTGCAAGTGGTTTTGCAGTCAGTGTTTGGGCAAGAGACTTTGCAGGCAGTTGCATCTCTTCAGTGTGGGAATGGCAAGAAGTGATGTTTTTGGTATGCTTGCAACTGAGGATAATCTTGATGGGACCAACTACCCAGCACATGACAATGGAAGCATCGGTTCTCCTAGGCATAGAGTGCTCGTGTCGCTGTATCCAAGTACCCACCATACCCATTGCTATCCTTTGCCATCCAGCTCTTCTTCTGCTGCCCATTCCCACCATCACTTGGTGTGGAATCATGGAACTTCTTACTGTCGACCTGCTTGTATCCTTTCCTTGACCCTTGTGCATGAGCTCAAAATTCTGAGCAAGCTCATATGCACACTCATAATCTCGTGGCCTGAAACTTCTGACATACCACTGGATGTGTGTACGCAGCCCATGGAGAAATTTGCTCAGCTTCTAACCGTCCTCCAACTGCAACTGTATAAACACCTAAGTGAACTTATTGGCATAATGATTCACCGTCTTGGTGTCTCCGTGGCATAGCTCGTAGAACTGACTTTGGAGCCTATCCAGGTACTGCGGTGGCAGGAACCGTGATCGAAGATCTTTCACGAATTGTGTCCAGCTGTAGAGAGGTGTCTCCTCGTTTGCATCATAGTGGTCCTTTTGCCACTTGAGCCACTAGGTGACCGCCTCCTTTGTGAGGTGCATGGATGCTAGGATGCACCGCTCGTCCTTCGTAGGCATCACTGAAAAATAACTTTTGAACTGATTGAGCCACGAAGTCAACACTAAAGGTTCTTGCTTACCATCGTACTGTGTGAAGTTGAGCTTCCCCAGAAAAGAAGGTTTGGTTTGAAGCAAAAGCGAGTGGAGGAGAGCAAGACCAAGACCACAAGAGTGGTGGGTGTGAATCAAGAAGCGAGGGCACACCACAACCCTCAAGAATATATTAGGATAGACACTTGGGTGGAACTGGCTCGGAGTGAAGAAGCGAAAGCGAGTGGAGGAGAGCAAGACCAAGATGGTGGGTGTGAATCAAGAAGCGAGGGCACACCACAACTCTCAAGAATATATTAGGATAGACACTTGGGTGGAACTGGTTCGGAGTGAACCGTGTTCACACTGTAACCTGTAACAAAAAAGTGTACATGAGGTGGCACAGGGCCTTAACCCCAACAACCTCCCACCTAAAGGCAATGTGCCTCAAAAAATCAGAAATTATAGCAAGTACATATAGAATGTACAAGGCCAAAACATGAGATATGGCCTATCCAACGCCCATCAGTGCCCTGCAATGTGCAAACCGCTCTGCTGGCAAGATCTTGCTGAAAAGATCCACAGGGTTATCATCAGTATGGATTTTAGTGGTACTTAACATCAATATGCTTGGTCTTCTGATGAAAGACCGGATTCTTTGCCAACATAATAGCACTCTGGCTATCACAATGCAAAGAAGGAATATCCCCTGAAAAACCCAAGTCTCCCACCAGACGTGAAAGCCATATGGCCTCCTTGCAAGCCTCAGTGGCTGCAATATACTCTGCCTCCGTGGTAGACAATGCTGTGCATCTCTGTAACCAGGATATCCATGAAATAGCACCACCTGTGAAAGTAAACACGTAGCCCGTGGTGGACTTACGGTTGTCTGCATGCCCTGCATAATCTGAATCTGTGTATCCATGCACTTTTGCATCTTGCTTGCCAAAACATATGCACACATCTTGAGACCCCTTAAGGTATCTCAATATACCCTTAATTGCCTCCCAATGCCTCTTACCGGGGTTAGCCATATATCTACTGACCACTCCCACTGCAAAAGCAATATCTGGTCTAGTAGCAACCATGGCATACATTAGACTGTCACATCCAGAAGCATAAGGAACCTTGGCCATCTGAGCCCTTTCATCATTTGACTGAGGGCTGTCCTTTTGGCTGAGTTTCAAATATGGTAGCAAGGGTGTGCTCAAAGCCTTCCCCTTATCCATATTGAACCTCTCCAGGACTTTGCCAATGTACTCTTTTTGAGAAACTCCGCCTAACCCAACCATCTTGATTAGGTGGCTGATCTGCTTGCTGTTCCTGCATATTTTGGGGCTGTATAGCCTGCTCTGGAAGCACATCTTGCTGAATCTCAGGCTGCATTTGTGGCTCTTCCTGTGGAGGATAATATGGAGCATTAAAAGCCGGAGGTGGCTGCTGATTTTGACCATTTTGGACAGCATTTTGATTGGCATTTTGTGGTTGTCCTGGAGGTCCTTCCTCCTCAAAAATGACTCTTCTCACTCCAATGGTATTGATAGGCTGTTTTTGCATCCTATCTTCTCGAGAAATCACATCATTGCTCCTCACAATCTTGTGAGATTCAGGGTCCCACAACCTGTAACCCATCTCTCCATTGTCACCATACCCAAGAAAGATACACTTGCGTGAATTTGGGTCTAATTTGCTGTGTATTTCCCTTTTGACATGCATAAAGGCCTGGCAGCCAAACACCCTGAGATGTTTGTAAGAGGGTGGCTTTCTTGACCACACCTCCTCAGGTACCTTCAAATTCAAGGCCCTGTTGGGTGACCTATTGATGAGATGTACTGCTGTCTTAACAGCTTCTGCCCAAAAACCATGGGTCAATCCTGCTTGTGAGAGCATGCTAAGAGTCCTCTCTTGAATGGTCCTATTTGCCCTTTCAGCCACACCATTTTGTGGAGGATTGTAGGGAGCGGGCAACTCCCTCTTTATCCCCTTCTCATCACAAAATGTAGTAAATTCCCCTGAGAGGTATTCCCCTCCATTATCAGACCTGAGGCATTTAAGCTTCTTTCCTGTCTGATTCTCAACAAGTGCCAACCAAGTCTTGAAGACTTTGAACACATCACTCTTATGCTTAATGGGATAGACCCATATCTTCCTGGATGCATCATCAATAAAAGTGACAAAATACATGGCACCGCCCAAAGAAAGGTTGGGCATTTCACATACATCTGTATGTACCAAAGTTAGGACTTCTTGCTTAACATTTCCAGCCTTTTTATGGGCTGATTGCTTATGTTTGCCATAAAATACAATGATCACATGCTGAAAAATCAGAAAAATTAAGTCTCGGCAAGTAACCCAAAGAAGACAATACTTTCATTCCTTTCTGGATTATATGGCCCAACCGGCTATGCCACAATGAAGTGTGTGGCTGCTCGGTCACATGGATTACATTAGCATCAACACCCTCAACATACAATGGATACAAGGTGCCTGATTTGCAGCCCTTGGCCACAACCATATTTCCCTTAAGCACCTTCCACATAGAATGACCAAATTGGGTGAGATACCCTGCATCATCAAGCTGCCCAGTGGATATCAAGCTCTTCCTGAGCTGTGGCACATGTCTCACATTGTGCAATACAAATTCAGAACCATTTGGGAATTTTAGATGCACATCCCCAATGCCAACAACGTCACAGGCATAATCATTCCCAAGTTTCACACATCCTTTCTTCCCTGCATCATATGAAGCAAACCACTGCTCATGAGGAGTAACATGATAGGATGCACCTGAGTCTAATAGCCAATCCTGTGCATACGAGCCATCATTGGCTACAAGAAAAGAACTATCACCAGAGGAGGCAACAAGTATGACATCGTCATTATCTTCATCACTGCTAATCACTACATTGAGCTCCTCAAGTTTAGCCTTGCCCTTGGTGTCTTTGGCATCTCTTTTCGCATCTTTGTCCTCTTCTTTTCTTTCCTTATCCTTGCCTTTGTTTTTCAGCTGAAAACAGTCCCTTTTAATATGCCCCTTCTTATGGCAGTGGTGGCATTCAAGGTCCTTCCTAGGACGGGACTGACTGCAAGATCTCCCTTTATTTTGGTTTTCCCCTCGCTGCCTATCTTTGCCCACAGCCAATGCACTTGCATTCTTATTTTCACTGCTATTCTTACGCCTCACCTCTTCCTGCAGAAGAGCGCTTTCCACATCTTGGCATGACAATCTTGTGAAGGCAGGGGCTGAATTGCTTATGGCTGTAGCAAAAGTATCCCAACTGTCAGGGAGGGTACTCAAGAGAAAAATGGCATTCACCTCATCATCAAAATTCATTTTCTGATTTGTGAGTTGGCTGAATATAGAGTGAAACTCATTGAGGTGAAATGAGAGGGCTGTCCCCTCTTTCATGCTTAGTTTCATGAGCCTCTTCAACCAAAACACTTTACTAGCTGCACTCTGACTCTCGAAAAGGGACTCAAGTTTTTTCCATATGCTGTAAGCGGTGGCTTCATTCTCTACATTGAAGTAGATCTTCTTAGAGATGGTCAAAAGAATGGTACTCTTGGCCTTCTCATTCATGGTTTCCCACTGAAGGTCACTAACTTCATCGGGCTTGATCCCTTTATACTTGATAGGCATATTTTGATCTTTCTAGACCAACACATTGTATATTTGCTTCTTCCAATAAGAGAAATTTGCATTCCCCTCCAACTTCTCGATGTTCCAATAGTTGCCTTCGTTGCTTGAAGACATGATGATAAGCCCAAATAGAAGCAAATAAATACACGTAAGGCACAAAAAGCCTCAAAGTCACGTGCTGTGACTAAATGCAATGTTGTCCACTCTCCAAAACTGTAAAAAAAAACAGTAAAAGAAAAAACTCTAAAAGTCCCCAAATCTCTTCCAAAATTGGCCTGCACTTGTACAAAAACTGTCACAAAGGTCCCTGAGCCTTGACAAGTGACCAAATGTCACTGTAGAATGAATGATCAAGTGACACAAATATCCCAGATTGTTTAGCAGGTGTTTGGGCAAACTCTCCCACCTCAAATAGGCATATGAACACTGTCACAAGGCTAAACTCAGAACTGAACTGAGTTTTCACACTCTCCAAGAGTGTACAAATGCGCTGTCCACAACAAGAAGCATTTATCCAAAACTAACCTGATTGCAAAATCTCCTCTTTTGTCAATGCATTTGACACATAGACATGTGAATCCCTTTCCAAAACTGTCTACAACAACCAATGACACCAATTTGAGCGAAAGCCCCTTGTTTTGGCGTCTATTGAAGAGAAATTTCGTCGAATAGGCATCCACAAGTGCGTACAAGCACTCTAGTGTCAAAAGCCCCAAATTTCTTGCATGCAATTTCTGCAATTTCCGAGAATGCACCACGATGTGACCAAATCCTCAAATTTCTGCCCAATGTGACCAAATGTCACACAATCCAACTTCCCACTTGACAAATGTCAAGTGTACCTGCGAACCACGTCTTAAATACCTCGAAGAAGGATGTTCCCACGCACGAGATTAGCGAGGTCACGACCCACAAAGGGCGTAGAACAATAGCGGAATGCGACCCAACGAAAAAAAAAGAACGCATAGGGCAATCAAAATAAAACGCGTCCGTATCAGAACTTCCTCGTCGTGCACGTTGTACGGAACGTACAGACCTTGACGTTGTAGCGTCCGAAATCAGAACTTCCTCGTCGTGCACGTTGTACGGAGGAACGTACGGACCTTGACGTTATACGGGCCTTGACGCTGTGCGGAGGAAGCCACCAGTCTGATACAGGAAGCAAACGGGGAACTTTTGGGCTGAGGGTGAGGACGCAGGATAGAGATGATGAGTCAAAGCTCTGATACCAGTTGAAGCGAAAGCGAGTGGAGGAGAGCAAGACCAAGACCACAAGAGTGGTGGGTGTGAATCAAGAAGCGAGGGCACACCACAACCCTCAAGAATATATTAGGATAGACACTTGGGTGGAACTGGTTCGGAGTGAATCGTGTTCACACTGTAACCTGTAACAAAAAAGTGTACATGAGGTGGCACAGGGCCTTAACCCCAACATGGTTGGAGGTGGAAGTCTCTCCTTTTCTCCCCCCCTCTAGTCGAAGTAGAGAAATGAGAAGTTGCCGATCCCGTTCGTCCTTCTCTTCTCGACCAGTATGTTCTCGGAGCTCCTTGGCCTCTTGAGCCTCGCGGTCTTGGAGTTCCTGGGCTTCTCGAGCCTCTCGATCGCGTTCTTCTTTTGCTTCTCGAGCTTCCCGATTGTGTTCTTCTTTTGCCTCCCGAGCTAGCCTTTCACGGTCTCTGGCGGCCTGCTCACGATCTTCCCGCATCTCTTGAAGTTGGGTCATGTGGGTGAAGAGAGCCTCGGACTGTTGCTGTTGCATTTGCATCATAGCCTGCAACATGGTTGTCATGGCAGACATGGAAGTGTCTGCAGGGTTCTATGGTGGGGGGGGTGGTGGTGGTGGTTGAGGCACTGAACCCTCACCCCCCTCGGTGTTGGATTGCTCTCACTAGTGCTCATGGTGTCCTTGCTGGATCTTGTCTGGACCATAAAACAATAGAGTTGCCCCTAAATTGACCCTCCCTATAAAACTGAAGCTCTGATACCAATGTAGTGGGAGATAGACTATCCTCACTCTCTCTCTTGCTCAATACTAACTGTAACTGCAAGATGATGCACTCAATACACAGTGAGCTGTGGATGTGAGTAAGAGAATCAGAGGGAGAGAATGTAGTGGATCTTCGAAGAGAAAATAGATACAACTAAATAATGAATGCCCAAAGGGCTGAATACAATTGTATGAAGGCGATGAAACCTTCACTGCAAAACTAGAAAGCTAGACTACCTATAGGAGGTGAATCCTCACTAGATCCGTAAAGAGGTTGAGGCTACCCTGCTGGTCTGCTGCGGGGAGGCCTAACTCTACTGCTTTGAAGGCTTGAAGGCCTGAGGAGTGGATGAAGAATGAGGGTCAAAGGTTGCTCTTTTATAGGCTGATAGGTCAGCCTGGCCGACTTGGTCAATGTCGATTGTTGACCTTGGTCAATTGGTCAACGTCGATCGTTGACTAGGTTAGTAAAAGTCAATGTCGACCAAAAAGTCAGTGCGTTGACTTTTGATAAAAAGTAAATTGTGTTTTTTGACCTACGGTGATGTGGTGTTGATTTCCTGTTGACTGTGTCTTGATTGCTGATTGTTTAGGGTTGCCTGAATGGCTGTACGGATGCCTACGCGGCCGTTGACTTGGCTGCCTGGGTTGGCACTAGCTAGCATGGCCTCAGGCGTGTGAATGCTCGTGACAAATGGAGTTCAAACAAATGGGTTGCACCCCTAATATTGCCTTAAAAAATTCAATTTACTAGATTGTAGATCTTGTAACTGCTTGCACTACCTCGTCCTTGTACTTAGATTCTAGATCTTGTAATTGCTTCCACTACTCAGATTCCTTGTACTCAGATTCTAGATCTTGTAACTGCTTCCACTACCTCGTCCTTAGAGTCGCTAATGGGTGTGCCATCTAGGGTGCAATGGAAATAGCTTTTTCTACTTGAGTTATCGTAGCTCACCACGACCTTCTATTTGGATGAGATGTGGAGTAGATGGACCTATCTAAGGGTACTTAATGGGAAATGGAGTGCAACCAAATGGGTTGCACTCCTAATTTTGCCAAAAAAAATTCACTTTACCATAGCCATGCAGGAAACCCTAACTCTAAAACAGATCCCAAAAAAACCTCACACATACACCTTGCTCCTACACCACACACACACACACACACACACACACACACACACACACACACACACCTCCTTACCAGTAGATGGACCTACCCATATACCTAATTTCATGCTAATTCTAACTTAGCCACCAATCACTAACACACATGCACACACTTATTATCATTCAATGTGACTCGCTTAGTTTCTTGAGGAAGCTAATATATCTTTTACCACGCTGGCCTACACATAAATACCAGTCACGTGTGCTCTCCTATCCACTAACTCTAGGAAGCATGATCGACCAACATCTAGTAGCTTGGTCATCCTAGCATAACCGAAACAATCCGAATGTTTCTTGCCCTCCATGCTAGCCTGGTGCACATTTGAAGTGCATGCCATTGGTGGAAGGCCATTTACCAAACCTATCTATTGCATTTATGAAAGAGTGCTTCAACTGATATGTCCAAAACTGTCATGCCACAAGTTGGAGTTTCTTGTGTGACCCTAGATGAAAAAGATTTGATCTTATACTTTCCTCCTTGTGCCCATCACTTGTGTGACAATCTTACATGTATCTTCTGGCCTAATCATGGTTGTCTAATTCCACCTTCATTTTGTGCTTCGTCAAAGCAGTAATTAAAAGAAAGGTCCTTTTAAAGGTTTGATGCATAAAGGATTTTAGAGTATCTTTTCCACACAGTGGTTAGTGGTGATTGGAACATTGCTAATCCCTTTGATTGAACACTTTTTACTGTCTTTCACCATCATGAATTAATCCATTGGACGCCCATCACTTGTGTGACAATCTTACATGTATCTTCTTGCCTAATCATGGTTGTCTAATTCCACCTTCATTTTGTGCTTCGTCAAAGCAGTAATTAAAAGAAAGGTCCTTTTAAAGGTTTGATGCATAAAGGATTTTAGAGTATCTTTTCCACACAGTGGTTAGTGGTGATTGGAACATTGCTAATCCCTTTGATTGAACACTTTTTACTGTCTTTCACCATCATGAATTAATCCATTGGACTATGGCTACTGCGTTGGTGTGCATCTTCTGACTAATTAACGCCAATTGGCCTTAGAAAATCTTGACCTCTGTAGTGTGGTCGCTTTCCTTCTTCCTTATTGTCTAAAAATGTGGGGGATATTCAAGCAACCACCATTTTATGGTTGGATGTTAGTGATGGGATATCTCAAGGTGTATGCCCCAGGCACACCTTGGTTTATATGTGTGTGTGCTAGAGGCACAGTTAGGTGCCCATAAGCACTGTTAGGTGGTGGTACAAGCCACATAGGATGATTGAGAGAATCTAGGAGCAGATTGAGGAGATGATTGTGGAGCTCAGAGGTCATCAGTGATGTTAGTGATCATGTAAGAGGTGCCTACTTAAGGACCTCACCTTTCTTCATTCCATAAGCAAGAATTCCTAGTTTGTGTTCACTCCATGCTTTCCTTTCAGTTCCCCAACATGGTATTAGAGCCATTTGATCCTCCTTGAGCCCATTTGTGCCACATTATCTTCTTCTTCTCCATCTTCTTCATCTTCACCATTTCTTCCCGTTCTTCCCAAATCTTGCTAGAGCTTGTTCTCCCTCGTTTCTTCGCCAATCTCCAAGCCCTTCTGGCTGGAGATACCTCTCGTATGGGCGAACCTTCACCTGCAAGGAATTGAAGAAACAACTGTGCTGGTGGTCGCCATTCCATGAAGATCCTCGAAACTGTCTTCTGCATTTTCTCTGTGTCTGCTCCACCTTTCTCTAATTCCTTTCAGGGGAAGCTTCTCCATACCTTGGGCTATCTTGTGTTGAAATTTGAGCAGCAATGGCTGCATATTCAAGGAGAAAACAAGGAAAAACTAGTCGACTTTGAAGCAGCTAGACGTGACGTGGAATTGCGCCTCTCCTCCTCAGTGGATCTTCTCTGATATATGAGCTTTCTTTTGCTTCAGAAAGCCCTGTTTTCTTTGCTTTGAAGAGTGAGATACAAGCCCTCCAAGTTCAGGCCTCTGTTTTGGACAGTTTTGACAAGGTTGTGAGTGTGATGCTACATTAGATGCTACTTTAGTATTTCTGAGGTTTTAAAGTTTTGAAAAGCATCAGTACAACTGTGGCTACAACTTTCTTTTAAGTTGCTATAGCTGGATTTGCTTGGAATACTTTCATTTAGTCACCTCTATGAAGCATGCAAGTGAAAACATCATTGATTTGTAGTATGGATTTTGGTCGCAAGCCTTTGCTACTCTAAATGCTTGTATTTTGAAGCTCTTCAACTCTTTCTAGTCTTGTAAGAGAGTAGACACTGCCCATTCTGGGTTAGACCCTCTCATGGCTACCATCTTGAATATGGATAAGTTCAATGGTAAGGCCTTTCACACATGGCAGATGAAGGTTAAATTTGCATTGATGAGGGAAAACCTCTGGGGGCTTGTCAAACCGGCTTTAACTTCTTCTTCAACAGCCTCCAATGCTGGAGAATCCTAAACTCCGACACACCCGGCAAGAGATCCTGCTAGAGAGGAGAAAGCCTATGGCATCATTGCTCTTGGCTTAAGAGATGACTATATTCATCACATCTCTGACTTAGAGTCTCCTTCAGAAGCTTGGCATAAGCTTGACATTATTTTTGGTGCTAGGTCTCACATCTTAAAATTGTCACTTAAGATTGCTTTCTTTGAATTGAAGATGGTTAGTGACACTCCTTTGGCTACCCATGTCAATTACATGCGGAGTCTCATGACTCAACTTGCTTCTATCAACTCTCTTATCACTATAGATGATGCAATGGCAGTGTTGCTCAAGAGTATGCCTGAAGATTATGATCATGTTGTTACCACTTTGAAAAATCTTCCTAATCCTAATCTTGATGGTCTTATCTTTGCTCTTCAAGAAGAAGGAAGGCACATGGAACTCCGGAAAGGCAATGACACAGCCTATGTCATAAAAATCCAGAAGGGCAAGTTTTTACCTTGCAATCAATGTGGGAAGACTAATCACCTCTCAAGAGACTGCTTCAAGATCAATCCATGCAAACACTGTGGCGAAAACAATCATCATGAAAAGTTTTGTAGAGCAAAAAAGGAAGCAACTTCAAAGTCAGAAACTGCCAATCTACTTTCAGTTGATGTGCCTCCACAAGATGAGACATCCTATGAAGATTATGCTTTTTGAATCATCTCCATGTATGCTCCAGATCTCTCTTTTTGTTGAGTCAAGGTACTCAGCCTGGATAGTCCTCCAAAATGAATGAAATAAACTATTGTGTGTTTTGTAAACACCTCTGGACACCATATGATGTAGGCCATGTGTATGTGTTTTTGCTCCATGGTACCTCCTGCAGACATTGTGTGCATGTACATGTAGGGGAGATAACCATTGGAAGGTCTTTTGTATTCCTTTTTGTTTACTCCACACCCTTGGGAACCCCTTGCTAGCATGAGAACCCAGCCATAGATTTATCCTTGACCACCATGAGATGGCATGAGAAACTATGAGACTAGATGTATCCTTGACATAGCCTGAGGCATTCCTTTGAGGGGGGGTATGATGGGATATCTCAAGGTGTATGCCCCAGGCACAACTTGGTTTCTATGTGTGTGCTAGAGGCACAGTTAGGTGCCCATAAGCACTGTTAGGTGGTGGTAGAAGCCACATAGGATGATTGAGAGAATTTAGGAGCAGATTGAGGAGATGATTGTGGAGCTCAGAGGTCATCAGTGATGTTAGTAATCATGTAAGAGGTGCCTACTTAAGGACCTCACCTTTCTTCATTCCATAAGCAAGAATTCTTAGTTTGTGTTCACTCCATGCTTTCCTTTCAGTTTCCCAACAGTTAGAAGTCGAGTCGTTAGGTGAGCCTAGGTCAGCTTGGATTAGGCATCAATGATACCACATAGTAGGGCCCACCCCAAGTCTGCCCAAGGGCCCTATGGTTGGCTAGGGTGGAGCTTCGAATAGCCCTCCCAAACACACAGGCACGTGCGCACACACGCGCGCGTGCATGCACGTACACATGCACGCTTGCACAGGGGTTGCACCTTGTCTCCTTATTCCCTCTATCATGAAGGTAGAGTTGTGTGACTACTAGCCTTTAGTTTGGAGAGTGTGGCTCGAGAAGCACATCCTCCACTTATATGTCCTCGTATTGACTGTGTCTCTGGTAGCTCTTTGCAACTATCCCTTCATTGTGTCTTCAAGTTTATGTAATATAACAATGGTGAATCTCACATGTTGTCCTACAAAGGTTGTGTGTTCTTGGCATGATCATATTGTACAATATCATTTTTTTAAATATAGATTTTTCCATGCTCAGCCTTTGTACTACTTTATGCCATGTTCTTGTATTGTGATACTTGTTTCTCTTTACAAGTTGAGAACTCACTAGGTAGATTCACCATGCTAGATCGACATGAAAGAGAGGGCTTGATAAATTCAAACATTGCAAATACAAGAAAAGGTAAAATCTTATAATGTCAACTAATGTCTTTGTCATGATTTAAGAAATCTTTTCTTGGATAGTTAAGAGAAGCAATGATATATATATATATATTTGTACTTGTCGACAGGCTTTGTCTATAAGCCAAAGGTCAGAGGCTGTGGATATAGGTACACTTTCTCTAGCAATTCGTCAGCAAGATGCTAAGATAAAGGCACTGGAGCAAGAAACTGGTAGGCTTCGACAGGATCTCAAAGTGGCTAGTACATCGGCAGAGGTCCTACAATTGCGACATCAATTGCAGAGTTTACAGAAGAATGAAATCTAGGATCATTTTGTGGGATACCAAAAAGACGTACACAAGTGAAATTTTCCTTTATTACTCGCATATGTGGTGTAATATAGTCACAGCTTCAAATCTCTCAAGCAAACTCCCTTTTCACTTTTCTACAATAATGATGTGTAATAATGCATAAGGATGGCTCGTTTTTTAGGCACAACCTTGTGTGTTAATAGGAGTTTCATGTGGAAACTAAGGATGTGTTCTTATACGTTTTTTGATCCATCCTCCCTGCTTAACTCTAGTTTGGTTAAAGATGGCTTGAGTGGACTGGGATTATTTGTGTGATTCTTTGACATAGCTGAAAAAATGAAAATTTAAGTCCTCGTTTCAAACATGAAACAAAGGTCTTTAGAAATAGAACAATCCATATCTTGAACTTAGTGTGATTGGGTCTTTAGGTCATCAAATTTAATTATTTGGAAATGCATTTAGGTTCTTTAAAAAATTTGTAAACCAACAATTGAATAGGCAAATAAGTTGTTAAGATTTGGCATTTTCCATATGCTTTTATATGAAGGTATATTGAGATTACCCATGATGCAACACTGTAGTGTTATAGTTATGTTGACATATTTTGCAAAAATTCAAGAAGCCGTTGCAAAAGTGATCTTGGTTAGGGAAAGAAAAGATCACCATGTTCACAAGATGGCACACCAAATTTGGCCTAGGATAACATTTATATGCAAAGAATAGATTCACAAAAGTCTTCGATAAGTAAAATCCCATGATTTTTGTTGTGCCATATGGCACAAATTGGATGTCTATCATTTTGTTATGGTCATGGTCCTAGTACCTCAACCAAATAATCAACTTTTTGGGTGAGAAGCGAGTGTAGTGCAGAAAATGATAAAGCACATGCTCAATAGTTGATCAACCTTCTTGAATGATTCATCAACCAATAAGATAGCGATTGCAATGGCTCTCCACTTTATGTTCATAGTGTGGCCCTCTACTCGACACAAAAACAGAAGTATGGGTATCTCTTGGCAAAGTTGCAAAGCAATTTTCTCCAATCCAAAGTATGGTAATTTGTCTAAGCTTGTCACGAGACTTGAATTTTTCTCCAAACCCCTAAGACACATGACTATATTCTTATCATCAAGATGGATGCAAGACATGAGAATTTGGCTCACAAAATGAGGTGTAGAAAACTACTTTAACATGTCAATAGTGGATTTAAGTGAGATTGACTTCCATAATGCATGTTTTGAACGTCTTCATAATAAGTGGATTTTGAAGGTCTTCATAATAAGATTACATATCCAAATTCGAATAGTATGTTGAGCACATGAATCTTGAGTATTGGAGTTCATATCCTACATGCAATCTCAAAGGGCAAATGCATACCAAGAGACCTATGCGACAATGTGCAAGATAGGCAATCATCCTTATGAGGACTACATCACATTGAGGATAGAATATGGGGGATGGATGGGCATTGAAGTAATGAAAAGGACTTGCACCCTATGTGATTTAAATATGCCTAAAATTTAAGAATTCTTGGCTTGTATGCTTGAATTACACACATATAATGGTTGATTTCAGAGAGCTTCTTCAAGAATGTAGCCGTCTACAATATGTCTTAGCCAAGGTCAACACCTCACATGCAGCTTTATGCATTTATATTGCATGGATCCCAAAGCACAGAGATTAGCTAATAACTAACACCCCCTAACAAGGGACATCTAGTTATATCATGTTCTTTTTCATCCCATGTGTCATTTTGACCCCCCATGGACATTAATGTGATCTCTCTCTCTCTCTCTCACAATGTGTGTATAGTCATCTACAACACGTTGCAACATCTCACATGCAGCTTTAGGCATTTATTTTGCATAGATCCTAGAGTACAAAGATTAGCTAATAACTATACAAAGAAGAAACCAATCTACGATTCCAAAGACAATGAAACATTGACAAGCCATAGTACATCAAAAAAAGGCCAAAATAGTTTTTCACATACGACTCAAGAAAACAATGCCTACTCAAAAGTACTTCCTTATTATTATACATTGCCTTAGATTACTCAAGAAAACAATGCCTACTCAAAAGTACTTCTCTCCCTTGGATTGTCCAAGGGTATGTGCTTTCACTAGGGTTCCCCCATTCTACTTCACCATTTCTTGGATGTTTTTTGATTGTAGCCCTTTAAATTGCGAGGATGCAATGAGCTTCTAGCCGAAATTCATAATTGTAGACTGTAGTCCTAGCCCAAAATATCCCATAATTTCTTGGAGTGCTTTAAACTAATGCTTCTTCTCATCTATAAAGAGTGGAAGTGCCTAATGGCTAATTTGAAGAGGTTGATGGCTTGGGAACTATTTATCTAAAGAACAAGATGATATTTCTATGCACTAGTTAAATGTCAAATGTTGAGATTTAAAGCATGTGATAATGTATAGGTATTGATGGAACTTATGGTGAAAGCTTTGAGATTTCAAATCTACTAATCTTGTGTTGGGTGTATCCAAGTTAATTTGAGTGTAAATGCCTCACACTCTTGGTGGGGAAGCATTTTATAGTACCCAAAAGTTAGCCCAAGCTTCATTTCATTCTTTGGTATACATTTGAAACAAAAATAGGGGATTTTGGGCATGGGAGCAGAGGAGGATATGAGCACCCTAGACACATGGTACAATATCCCCATTCACAGTGCTAATACAACTCATCTAGCTATTGCTCTCTAATGTTTTCATATGTTAGAAAAGGTCATTTACTTTCTTCATTGGGCATGATGATTTTTAAGTACACTGTCCATGAGTACAGGAGTTGGAGGCTAGGCCCCCACACTCATAGGCACCTGCAAAAGAGAAATGCAATGAGCAAGGTACAACAACTCTAAGGATAGTTTGCAACCAAAATTCCACAAGACTTTAGCCAATTTCAAATCTCTTTAATGGAAAGTCCACTGATGCCATCTTTTAGATCAATTGGATGGAAAATCTCTCCCACTCCCCATTGGAAAATTGGGCATCATCGGATCTAAAAACTTGTATCCTATGAAGTTGGTTTTTTCTCTTCCTCTCTATCATCTTGCATCTTCTTTTGCAAACTACTTTACATAGAGCTTTGAGGGTAATCAGATCTCCATAGCACTAAAGGATCAGCCCAAAACTGTTTTCATAACATAGTGCAATGCATATGCCACTAAAGTCATGCCATTTGGTTTGTGTAATGCTCCATTTACCTTTCAGAGATTCATGGTTGAATCTTTCTAGGATTATTTGACCGAGTTCATTGCAATTTATTTGCATTATTTTTATGCTTACTCGGCTATTTCCTTGCATTCGCTCTATGTTGAGAAAGTGTTTGCTAGATGTGGATAGGTTGGAATTTCTTTGTTAGGGTTCATCACCTTTTATAGACAATTTGTGAATGATTTTGCCAAAATTGCAGCGCCATTACATGAAACAACAAAAGAGATACTGAATTTCAATGGACTATGGAATTATCTGCAACATTCTGTAAACTTAAGAAACGAGCATTTGTGATGCCTATACTCCACATAACCAAGATGGGATGTGAGTTTTTGTGTTTATGTAACTGCCTCGGAATGTGCCATTGGTATTATATTGGCAACATTAGATGGGAAATAGGATTATCTAGTGTGCTATGCAAGCCGATTGATGACTTCTGCTAAGTGCAATTACAGCACAACCGATCGAGATTCTCTTGAGATGGTATAAAGTCTGTAGAAGTTTCAACATTAGTTGCTAGGAAATCCATTTATTTTCCATGTTGATCATCAAGATTTTCTCTATTTGATTAATAAAATAATAATTAAAGGCTGATTGGTAAGATGGATGTTGTTATTGCAATAGTTCAATTTTATTCACAAACCAAAAAAGTATCATGAAGGAGAAGACCGCTTGTCCCGTTTAAAATTATTCACAAACCAAAAAAGCATAATGAAGGAGAAGATTGCTTGTCCCATTTACTAGCCTCAGATGATGCTAAATGAGTCACTATGTACTGAGTTACTAGATGCTCATTTGTTTGTTGTGGATTTTATAGAAACTGAACATGATGAAATGCTACACTACCTGTCATAGAGCATATGCCCAAAGATAAGGGCAGGCAATTGGATTTGCAAGCATGGAGGTATAGTTTGATTAGTGGCCAATTGTATCACCATGGTGTAGAGGTGTTGCAGAGATGGGTCTTATCGTGCATGAACATGCTTTTGTACTTACCAAAGCATACATTGGGCTGATTGGAGGTCACTTTAGTGGTGAGCTCACTGCTTGAAAAGGTTTTCGGGTAGGGTTGTGATGGAGCACTCTATTTAATGATGCACATGCTCAGTGTGTGGGATATCATGTCTGTCAAAGAATAGGGAGATTGTTGCTTTCAGATCACATGCCAAGTGTGGGAAGCATTCCAATGTTGGGTCTTGGATTACATGGGTCCTTTCAAGAACACAGTTCATATACATATAATAAATATATCTTAGCAACCACAAATTATACTACTAAATGGGCTGAAGAGAAAGCCTTGAGAGATAACTCAATTCAAAACAATACAATTCGTTGATATGGCTATCCAATTGAGTTTGTCTCACTAATTAGGGAACTCATCTTGTGAATGAATTTTTTGACTTATTGATAAAAGAATTCATGGTTATGCATCGAGTTGGCATGACATATTGTCCTCGATGCAATGGGTAGGCTAGGTCAACTAAGAAGACTCTCAGGTTGATGATCATAACACGGGAATTGGGATACCAAGCTGCATGCTGCACTGTGGGCTTATCGCACGGTATACAAGGTAACCACTAATTAGACACCTTTTAAAATGGCTTCATGTTTGGAAGCAGTAGTACCATTGGAAGTTTTAGCTTTGAGTCTTTGAATAGCTTTTGAGCATCATTTAGAGGAACCAAAATCAATTAGGATATAATCGCACATGAGTTGCATATCCAAGTAGCATGGTCACAACAGGTGATTCAACAAGAAGAAAAGCTTGGCACGATCAACACATCGTGAAGAGAATCTTTAGAGAGGCATGTTGGTTTTGCTATACAATGCCAAGTTAGGTCCATTAAAAACCAATCTCAAGCTCGGATGGAATGGCCCTTACAGGCTTATAGAGGTTTCTGATAATGGTACAATACAACTAGAGGACTTATAGGGGCAATTGATCCTTGCATTGTTTAATGGAAACCAAATAAAGTCATACAGGGTATCAACTTGTTTGGTCACACAGAACGCATGGAGAATTGCCAAGTGGCAAAGGGCCCCTCAATCTTGACTTAACTAAGATTGCTAATGGCGTGGACATGCAGATTACTCCAATTAAGGCATCACATGCATCGATAACTCCAACAAAGCATACTTGCCAAAAACTGGATGCATGTGGATTCAAAGAGCACCTAAAACTTTCCTATGTAACACTCTATAGTGTGTTTTCTAGTTTCTCAAGCTCTTTGTGCCCCTATCCTTTCCACAACTTCTCATTGCCCTTTCTAACTTCCACATTTCCATCGATTCCATCCCAGTATCTATTGTGGCCTGATCACCCCCGCTTCGTCTTTCGAACAAGAGGAGAGACCCACCAAGTGTTGCATAATAACCCCAAAAATGTCAACTCGCCATCTACTTGAGTGAAGATGTTGAAGAGCAATAATCTGTGCACCTTCGCTAACTTGCCCTTGCAAGAAGTCTAGGATTTTGAGATTGCAGAAGATATGCTAGAGGCATACAATGAACATGAACACAACCTCCCATAGTTAAATAGACAAGTTTTCCTTGGCAAATGGCATTTTGGAGAGGTATTCGAGCTTTCTCCTACACCCTTGGGTGGTTCCAAATCTACACCGCAATCGATTTTTTGATCTAAGGAGATTCTCCTAGTCACAAGGGTAATTAATTTGTACAGCCATCTACGATGACATGCGACCCCTTTTTCAAGTTTTTTTCAGAATATATAGACCTAAAGAAGAGCACAGGGTATATTCCTTGGGTCTAAGTTGAAAGGCCCTGGCTCCATATGAAGACCAAGTCATAACCGATTGTCTTAGAGTTTTTTAGAAAAATTTTGATGAACAACTACAAGCGGTTTGTGAGCAGGGGCAAGAACACTGTAAGGTCGTACCCCATCTATGCATAATCCAACATAGATTGCTCTTTGGAGAGGTGAAGTGGCTAGGAACATTATAGTTGGAAGTACCAATTGTAACTCTTCTCTTGGCAGGATCGAATGAGTAGAACGGAAAATATTAGGTGAGTATTGTGGAGTCCACCTCTATTCCCAAGCACCCTCCCTCCAAGTTGAGCAAAATTTTTACAAGGAATAGGTACTCTTGGTCTGCCCTAAAAGGCAATCCCCACCAACCAAGGATCCTCACCAATCCCCTCCTCCTATCAATGAGTCACATTCTCTTCCTCCTATTAATAGCCTTCCTGATTCACCTCCTACTCTGATTCAAAACCTACTGCCACTACCACCCCCCAAGCTGCCTCATCAGTTAATTCCCTCTCCTCCTCATGAGAAGCAACCTTGTCCACTGCGCTCACTTTTGGCGAACAGGGACATAATGCTAGTTTAGGAAAATAGTTGAGCATAACACTTTGGAAGACCATCCTCTTATCAATCATCTTGAGGGATAAAAGAATGAAATAGAGGCATCGGTGACCCAACAAAATGTCAAGGAAGGCACAAGTGAAGGGCAAGTACCAAGGGAAATACAAAGATGGAGCAATGCAAGAATAATGACCACAAGGTTAACGAGGATCAATATCTCTCAAAGGAAACCAAACAGGTTACTATGGAGACACAAAGAAATAAGGAAGGCCAATCAACTCAGTAGGTAGCCTCGGCCACTCAAGAGAAAGAAACGACCTCTAGTCAATTGGGTGACCCCATATTGTAAGTGAATGAAGGTGAGGTCTTAGCCACTATTGGTATACTAGACCCAAACGGCAAAGCTATTGTAGAAAATTATCCCAGCCCAAGTATTTCACTGAAGATCTGCGCAAATTTCCCTTGAGGCAATGATTGTGCCACACTATTGGTATACTAGACCCAAACGGCAAAGCTATTGTAGAAAATTATCCCAGCCCAAGTATTTCACTGAAGATCTGCGCAAATTTCCCTTGAGGCTCATGACCTGTCGACCCACAACTACGACTATGCAAAAGATTTATCGACTAACTCCAATGGGTGCCAAGAATACTTTGACACAAGGGGATTAGTCACCTAAGGAGTGTAAGCATCTCCTTGACCCTCCATAGAAAGTGCCCTTACTTTTGCCTCCCCAGGCATGTCTTACTAGGAGAGTAGATAGGAAAGAAACAGGGAATGGATTAAGGGAGGACTATGAAATTAATCTCAGCCTATGTGGAGCGATCATAATGGAGGCTTGGGTGGTTATGGTAAGCTAGAGGTGGTTTTAGAAGCAAGGATTCCAAATATGATAGGCAATGATGTAGTATTCATGCCCAAGATCTGAGGCGATTCACACAATGTAGGTGACCTTCCAAAATGACAAGGCAATACTTCCTCCAACAACAAGCCACTATAAATGGAAACAATGGCTTGTTACAAAATCAACTTCTATCTCCATGGAAGCTAGAATACATAGAAAATAATTTTTACAGCCTAATTGAGCTAAATTTGGAGCTCTCAATGTCAAAAAGAATGCTTTTCTATTAAGGATTGAGACAAATTGCTTGTAATATTTTCACCTGCTAGTACCATTTACAACTCCTTCATGCTTACTATAATGCTCCAAAATGCCGAGGATGTAGCAAAGATAACTTACCAAATACACCTAGTTTTGGACCATTCTAAGGTTGAAGGTGAGAGATCTCAACAATAGAAGTGGAATGGAAGAAGGTGAGAGAAAGGGAGAGCCAGAAGAGAGAGTCACACAACGTTTTGGTGGGTGCAGAACACCCTAATATTCTACATCCATATATATATATATATATGTGATTAAGTATTGTACATAACTGGGGTTAACGTACATTGGCCTTTGACCCCCATAACGTCCCACTTAAAGGCCAATGTGCCCTTAAGGGAGAACAACCAATGAGCACACTATCCAATGCCCATCAAAACATGACAATACTCAAACCATTGACTAGGTAGACTCTTTGTCAGCATATTTATAGGGTTATCATTTGTATGAACCTTGAAAAGCTCTATGCGCTTGTCCTCAAGTACCTCCCTGATAAAATGGTACTTGACCTCAATGTGTTCGGTCTTTGCATGAAAGACCGGATTCCATGCTAGCTGAATAGCACTCATGGAATCTCTATGCAATGTGTTTAGATATCGAGTTCCACTCATGATATGCCAGGGTGAATGTTGTGCATTTATGTCATTAACTTGTTAGCTGTAGATGCGGTTGGTACACTGCCCATGAATAATAGCTAGATGACAGCTATCTTTATGTACTCTAGTTGGTGGCTCAGTTAGTATGCCACCTAAATTCATTTGACAGATATTCACCTCCATTATTTGATCTCAAGCATGTGATATATGACCCAAACTCCTTTCATCTATTCCTTTTGTACAAAGAGAGAGTTCTTTTGGCTTTCACAACTAAGAAGAGGAAAACTATTTTCAGCCTCCACCTTTGTGTGTGTTCCCCCATTGTGTATGTGAGAAAATTGCAAGTGAGACTCCTTACCTCTCTCCCACTCTCTTCACATGGTATCAGAGCTCGGTTCGTGGTAAGGAGCTCAAGAAAGAAAACCAAGTTCGCAGTCTTGGTAAGAGGATCAATGTTGCTTTCCTTTTTCGAGTTTGGGAGCAAATCTCTACAGGTAGCACAGTCAAAAAGTGCAAGAGTGCATTGTCTCTAATTGGGACGCCCTTCACGGTGTGGTGAGAGGGTAGTATGTGCATCGGTTTGGTGACATTATTTTTTTGATTCAAGGCCATTTTGGGGCCCGTTTTGATGGTAGAAGTTTTCCACAGGCACTCAAAAAGGTGCCCTATTTTTGCTATGCGACCCTATTCTGCAGGTCGGTGAAAAGTTGCCATAGAAATTGCATCGTATGCCTATGCGTAGAGATATTGGGAGTGACAAATCCTTCTTATTGCCTATTGATGCAAAATTGTCACTAGGAAGTGACCATGTGGTCAAATACCACTTTCGTCAGTTTTGCAAATTTGCCCTTGTGAGGCAAAAGTTGTGTTTTTTACAGTGACAGAATATTTTTGTAGTGTTTTGTAATGGCGTCTGATGCTCTTTCATAGATTGTCACTGAAAAGCTTGACAAGAATAACTTCCCAGCATGGAAGTTTAGAATGACGAATTTCCTTAAGGGAAAGGCTATTGGGAGCTCATCACTAGAGCTGAACAAGAACCAGTTATTCCTAATGTTCCCAATCAATGGGAGTTTCAGGCATTTAAAGGATGGCATGAGAGAGCCAAAAAAGTTATGTAATGGCTGTCTATCAGTATTTCAGATTCTATGATTGTGCATATTCAAGATGCAAGCATGCCGAAGGAGGCATGGAATACTTTGACAAAAATGTATAGTACAAATACACAAGCTAGGAAAATGCAGCTCAAGCAGGAGTTGCATAATGTGCAGAGAGAAAATATGAGCATCAATGACTACCACATGAAGATGAAGAAGATTGCAGATGCACTTGCTTCTATTGGGTTGCCAGTGGAAGATGATGATTTAGTTTTTGTGACCTTGAATGGTCTAGGGAAAGATTATGCATAGTTCTGGACATCCATTGCCGTTCGTGAGAATTTTCCTTATTTTGGGGAGTTGATTGCTCTTCTAATTTCTGAAGAGTAGAGAAATGGTGCTACATCTTCTTCAGGAGGAACTTCAAAAGAAGCTATCTTCTACTCAAATGCTAGAAGAGGTAGAGGCAGAGGTAGAGCAGGCCGATCTGGAGGTCATGGCAAAAATTAGAATAAGTAGCAAATTCAAGAAAATCAGCCCTATGGAGGAGGACGTGGTAACTTTAAAGGTAGGGGGAGCCAAAGAGGTCGTCGTGGATGTCAGAGAGGCCAAAATGCAAACAGCAATGTTGAATGCTACTACTGTGGTAAAATGGGTTATATGGTTAAAGACTGCTACAAAAAGCAGAATGACATCATGAATGGAAAATTGTAGCAAGGCAATTATGCATCCTCTAGTAGATAGGGTGATGATAGAAATGAGCAATTTTTTATGGTGCAGCACATGACCAATTCTGTGACAAGTGCAGAAGAAAGCAATGATGTGTGATATGTTGACTCAGGTGTGTCAAACCACATGACAGGTCATGCAAAATGGATGCGGGATGCAAGGAAAATGGAAAGACCAGGATTTGTGGAGACTGGTGATGATACTGCACATCCTATTATGCAGATTGGTAAAATTCCTTTGTCTATGCAGGATGGGAAAAAGAAATACATGTCTGATGTATTTCATGTTTCGAATATCACCAAGAACCTGGTTTCTGTTGGTCAAAAGGTTGAGTAGGGCTTGTAGTGTAGAATTCCATAGGATAGAATAGATGCATCTTGCAAGAGGTGTGAGAGCACAATGAAACAAAATGGTAGTTCTCTATTGTGATTGTGAGAGAGAGGATTTTCTCTTATAGAAAAGGGGAGAAGGTAATACCTTCCCTATATAAGTGGCAATCAGCCCCTACATCAGTGGGAATCAGTCCCTACATCAGTGGGATTGCCTTTGGCTTACATCATCACGTAGATCACACACTAGACACATCATAGCACTTGATGTGCCTTTACAACACACACAAACACACATGTGACTCCCCTAGATGCACACATGCACCATAGAGCAAGCCCTTGATCATACTTATCCCAACATACCCCCCCTCAAGGGGTTGCCTCTTGCAGTGTCAAGGATACATCTAGTCTCATAGTTTCTCATGCCATCTCATGGTGGTCAAGGATAAATCTATGGCTAGGATCTCATGCTAGCAAGGGTTCCCAAGGGTGTGAGGTTCACAAAAATGGGATAGTCAAAACGCATATCACATGGTCTACATCATATGGTGACCAGAGGTGATTTATAAAAGACATAACATATTTTTTTTGGAGTACTACTCCAGGCAGAGAACCTCAAAATTTTACCAAGTGATGATAAACAAAAATGACAAAGTGCTTAAAAAGCATAGTCTTCATAGGAGGCCTCATCTTGTGGAGGCACATCAACTGAAAGTAGATTGGCAGTTTTTGGCTTTGTAGTTGCTTCCGTTTTGGCTTTACAATACTTTTCATGGTGATTGTTTTTGCCACAATGTTTGCAAGGATTGATCTTGAAGCAATCTTTTGAGAGGTGATTAGTCTTCCCACAATGTCTGCAAGGTGAAAACTTGCCCTTTTGAGTTTTTATGGCATAGGCTATGCCATTGCCTCTCCAGAGTTCCATGTGCCTTTCTTCTTCTTGAAGAGCAGTAATAAGACCTTCAAGAGTAGGATTAGGAAGATTTTTCAAAGTGGTAACAACATGATCATAATCTTCATGCATACTTTTGAGCAACACTACCATTGCATAATCTGTAGTGATTGGAGAGTTGATAGAGGCAAGTTGAGTCATGAGACTCCGCATGTGATTGACATGGGCAACCAAAGGAGAGCCACTAGCCATCTTCAATTCAAAGAAAGCAATCTTAAGTGACAATTTTGAGATTTGAGACCTAGCACCAAAAACAATATCAAGCTTCTGCCAAGCTTCAGAGGGAGACTCCAAATCAGAAATGTGATGAATATAGTCATCTCCTAAGCCAAGAGCAATGATGCCATAGGCTTTCTCCTCTCTAGTAGGATCTCGTGCTGGGCATGTCGGAGCTGAGGATTCTCCAACATTAGAGGCTGTTGAAGAAGAAGTTGAAGCAAGTTTAACAAGCCCCCAGAGGTTTTCCCTCATCAATGCAAACTTAACTTTCATCTGCCATGTGTGAAAGCCTTTACCATTGAACTTATCCATATTCAAGAAGGTAGCCATGAGAGGGTCTAACCCAAAATGGGAAGTGTCTACTCTCTTACAAGGCTAGAAAGAGTTGAAAAACTTCAAAGTACAAGCATTTAGTGTAGCAAAGACTTTTAACCAAATTCCATACTACAAATCATAATGGAAATGATGCTTCAACTTGCATGCTTTATAGAGGTGGCTAAATGAAAGTATTCCAAGCAAATCTAGGTATAGCAACTTAAAGGAAAGCTATAGCCACAGTTGTATTGATGGTATTCAACACTTTAAAACATAAAAAATGCTAAAGTAGCATCTAATATAGCATCAAACTCACAACATTGTCAAAACTGTCCAAAACAGAGGCCTAAACTTGGAGGGTGCAATTCTCATAGCTCATAGCTCTATTCAAGGGGATTTTTATGCAAGAAGAAAGGCCTTATACCAAGAAGGTCCTCCACCAAGGAAGGGCACAATGTTGCACCAAGTCGCTATAGCCAAGCTTGAGAAAATCGACTGGTTTTTCGTCTGTTGCACCTCCATTTCTTGACCAAACGGGCTCATATTTCAACAGTAGCTTGCCTGTAGTGTCATGCAGCTTGGGCTCAGAGGGATTTGCAGATAGGTAAGCAGAGAGGTGACATTGCGCAATTTATTAGCGAGCAATCTTTGTGTTGGCATTGCACGTACAGAGGAGAACTCTCTAATTGCTTGCAGCCGGAAGGTCACCCGTATGTGAGGAGTTTGCAACTCAAAGGGTTTCAGCAATGGTCGCATATAATGGGAGAACTAATCTCTCACAGATTTTGGGAAGAAGGAGGAAAATGGAGAAGATGAAGAAGCTTTGAAAAAACTAGTAGTTTACGCTAGAGAAAGCATCTAATGCTAGGCTAGGCTAGATCTAGAACTAAAGCTCTAATACCAAGTGAAGAATCCTGTAGGATAGAATAGATGCATCTTGCAAGAGGTGTGAGAGCACAATGAAACAAAATGGTAGTTCTCTATTGTGATTGTGAGAGAGAGGACTCTTTCTTATAGAAAGGGGGAGAAGGTAATACCTTCCCTACATAAGTGGCAATCAGCCCCTACATCAGTGGGAATCAGTCCCTACATCAGTGGGATTGCCTTTGGCTTACGTCATCACTGAGGTCACACTTTAGACACATCATAGCACTTGATGTGCCTTTACAACACACACAAACACACATGTGACTCCCCTAGATGCACACATGCACCATAGAGCAAGCCCTTGATCATACTTATCCCAACATGTAGGTCAGATTTAATCCTCATGGATGCTTTGTTGAGGATATGAAAAATAAAGGTCGCTTGATAGCAAAAGGGAAGAAGAAGGGCAGGATGTTTATGTTGGATGTGGACATGCCTAAATTGAGTGCAACAATGTTTGCACATGGGACCAGTGTAGTTGCAGATATTGATATCTGGCATAAACGCATTGGTCATGTTAATGTACAACAACTTAAATTAATGCAGGCCCAAAATATTGTTGCAGGATTGCCTAAGTTCAAGGTTGTAGAAATGCATAAGGTATGTGAAGTCTGTCAATTTGGAAAACAGGCAAGGAAACCATTTCCTAGACATGTTCAAGAGAGTAAGAGGCCATTGGAATTAATCCACTCTGATGTGTGGACTACTAAAGCTACATGTATTGGAGGCTGTTATTATTTATTCACTTTTATTGATGACTACAGCATAAAAGTTTGGGTGTATTTTATGAAAAAGAGAAGTGAAGTGTTTGGGCATTTCAAAGCTTTTAAAGCTATGGTTGAAAAAGAGACAGGCTTGCAAATAAAATGCCTAAGGTCAGATGGAGGGAAAGAGTACCTCTCAAATGAGTTTGCAAGGTTCCTGCAGGAGCATGAGTTTAGATCCAAGTTGGATCCAAAAGCTGAGAAGTGCATCTTTATTGGTTATTCTCTGTAGTAGAAAGGGTATAGATGCTATAACCCTTCTACTCGTAAGTTTACAGTGAGTAGAGATGTTGTTTTTGATGAGATGAGCAGCTGGTATAAACCAGTAAATGTGATTGATGATGTAGATGCACAAAATGTTAATGCTGCACAGAATTTACAACAGCAATCACAAAATACTAGTGGACTTATAGTGTCCTCTAGTAGTGTTCACATACTTCACCATGGACAGGCAGATTGAGATTAGGAGAATCTCCTCAAAGCAATGCAGATAGTGGTATGCAAGTATCACAAAAGGGAAAAGAGAAAGTAGATTAGCCCATGGATGATGTGAATGCAGGTCACTCTTATGTGGACGGTGAATCCAGTGGCTCAAAACAGAGCCTTGATGATGAGTTGGGTATTCCTTCTATTGTTACACCTGGAGTAAGGAAGAAAAGGGATGTTTTGAGAGCTCTTGGTAGTGAGCCTACTTTGCATAGGTCTATCGGAGTTAAGGATCTTGTGGATAGGTTGAAATATGATGGATTTACAACCATTCACTATGCCTATATGGTCAAACTAATACATGAACTAGAACCCACTTCTTTTGAGCAAGCCATGGGAAAAGAAAAATGGGAGAAAGCCATGGATGAAGAAATGGATGCCTTGGAAGCAAATTCTACATGGGAATTGGTGCCTTTGCCTAAAGACAAGAATGCAATTGGCTGCAAGTGGGTCTATAAGGTGAAACACAATGCAGATGGTTCTCTAAGCAGATACAAGGCAAGATTAGTTGTCAAGGGGTATGCACAAACATATGGCATTGATTATGAAGAAACATTCAGTGCGGTTGCAAGGATGGAAATCGTAAGAGCAATCATTGCTATGGTTGCATCAAAGGGATGGTCTTTACATCAAATGGATGTAAAGAGTGCCTTCTTGCATGGTGATTTGCAAGAAGAGGTCTATATGGAGCAGCCACTAGGTTATGTGCATGCTGTTCATCTTGAGTTTGTTTGCAAAGTTGAAGAAAGCCTTGTATGGCTTGAAGCAAGCACCCAGAGCATGGTCTCACAAGATAGGACAGTATCTTGTCACTATTGGCTTTCAGATTTCCATGGAAGATTTCTCACTTTATGTGAGAAAAACCGAGAAAGGTATTATGTTGTTTGTCATTTATGGTGATGATTTGATCATCACAGGTGATAGTGATGAAGATATCCTTCATATGAAAAAGCTATTGAAGCAGAAGTTTGAGATGAAGGATTTGGCAGAGCTGCGTTACTTCTTGGGCATTGAGGTGATTAGATCCACAAGTGGGATATGGCTCTTGCAGAGGCAGTATGGATTGGACATGCTGTCCAAATATGGGATTATAGGCTATAAGCCTATTTCAGCTCCTTTGGAGCAGAATGTGAAGCTGAGCGCAGATGCAGGTGAGCTTCTGGAAGACCCTACTATGTACAGACACATAGTAGGAAGTTTGATTTATATGACTATTACCAGGCTAGATTTGAGCTATGTTGTTGGGCTGGTAAGTCACTTTATGCAGGCTCCAAGGAAATCGCATTTGGATGGCTAGACACATACTAAGGTATATAAAGTCCACGTTGCAATATGGACTATTTTATGAGACTAGGGTTCAGATATAGTTGCATGGATACACTGATGCTGATTGGGCTGGTAGTATTTATGATAGACGATCTACCAGTGGATATGTGTTCTCTTTTGGGAGTGCTGCAGTCACTTGGAGCAGCAAGAAACAGCCTACAGCTACCTTGTCAAGCACAGAGGCTGAGTACAGGGGTGGAGCAATGGCTGCATGTGAGGTAGCTTGGTTGCGTAAGCTACTTTATGATATGCATCAGTCTACAAATGGGCCTTATGTCATTTATTGTGACAACATGGGCAATATACACTTGGCAAATAACCCAGTCTATCATGCTAGAACAAAGCACATTGAGGTACATTATCACTATGTGTGGGAGAAGGTTCTAGTAGGTTTTATTGATCTGGTTTATGTCAGCATAGAGGATCAAGTATCTGACATATTCGCGAAGGCACTGGGTGCAGAGAAGCTACACAAGTTTAGAGACCTGCTTGGTGTGCAGGAATTGGGATTGAGCTTGAGGGGGAGTGTTGAGATATCAAGCTCCACTCATGATATGCCAAGGTGGTCGTTGTGCATTTATGTCATTGACTTGTTAGCTGCAAATGCGGTTGGTACACCGCCCATGAATAATAGCTGGATGACAACTATCTTTATGTACTCTAGTTATTGGCTCAGTTAGTATGCCACCGAGGTTAGCTGAGTTTGGTTTGAGACCCACATATAGGGTTCATGTATTCCTTTTGTACAAAGAGAGAGTTCTTTTGGCTTTCACAACTAAGAAGAGGAAAACTATTTTCAGCCTCCACCTTTGTGTGTATTCCCCCATTGTGTATGTGAGAAAGCTGCAAGTGAGACTCCTTACCTCTCTTCCACTCTCTTCACACAATGTTGGTTCACCTGTATGAATCCCCAAATCTCTCACTAGCCGATCAAGCCATATAGCCTCCTTGCAACCCTCTATGGCTGCAACATACTCTGCCTCTGTGGTAGACAAAGCAATGCACTTTTGTGTGTGAGACATCCATGACACTGCACCACCTACAAAGGTGAACACATAGCTAGAAGTGGATCTTCTACTATCCACATGCTGTGCATAGCCTGAATCTGCGTACCCAAATACATGCATCTCTCCTCTGCCAAAGCAGATACACACCTTGTTATACCCTTCATGTACCTCATGATGCACTGAACTACCTCCTAATGCCTCTTTCCTGGATTAGCTATATACTGGCTAACAACTCCCACTGCAATGTTTGGTCTAGTAGCTATCATAGCATACATGAGACTCCCAACTGCTGATGCATAAGGAACCTTGGCCATCATGGCCCTTTCCTCATCTGATTTTGGACTATCTGCCTGACTCAGTTTCACACATGGAGGCAATGGAGTTCTTACTGCCTTCCCCCCCTCCATACTCAAATGCTGCAACACTTTTGTAACATACTCCTTCTGTGAAAGCCAAAGGAGTTTTCTAAGGCTCAAGGCATCAAAATGCATCTGACTCATGTGCATATACTATGCATCCATATAAGAAAATTGCTATGAATCCACTGGGAGTGTCTGCTCTGCAAATGGTGGCATGGATATGGAGATCCAACACATGAAATCCGCACGAGAAATTGATTTTTGTCACTTTTTGCAGGAGCTGTAACTTTTCACTGAAAACTCGGATGACATAGATGTTAAAACGAAAAATGAACTACTCAAAGTCTTCTACAACTTTTCTTTAGATCTCAAGGAGAGATTTAGCTTCTAAAGAAAGATATCTTCATCATAAATCTCTTAGGTCTAAAATAGACTATCTTTTTGCCTCCAAAACCACCTATTGGCTTGCAAAAATCCACTCTGGAGAACTTTCCAAAGGTTTCTTCAAGGTCTCTGCACGGGATGCATGTAAAGACACCCAATGGAGCTTCTCCTTCCTCCCACAGAGCTGTAGCAGTAGTAGACTTCGAGCTCTAGGCTCACACCCGAGCTTAGCTAGAACACCCGTGCTCTGATACCAACTGAGAGATCTCAACAACGAAAGCGGAATGGAAGAAGGTGACAGAAAGGGAGAGCTAGAAAAGAATGTCACACATCTTTTTGGTGGGTGCAAAACACCCTAATCTTATGTCATCCATATATATATGCATTTGAGTGTTGCACATAATCGAGGTTAAAATACAGTGGAGGCACTACACAAACCCTGCATGTAGCAAGTCAAACACAACAACATCTTGTTTGACATTGAAAAGCTTGAGAACTCCTCCTTGTGTACAACTTGTTTTGTCCCTTGAGTGCTGAGGATAGTCCATCATGGTTGTTGGAAGATAAACCGAGATCTTGGGATTTCTTTGGGATGTTATCTCCATGAATTGGCATCAAATATTGGAAATATGATTGCAAATTACACGAACAATGCAACATGTAATGATTGACTTATTAGGTTCCTCTCCAAGTCCTACTACATGAAAGGCATGAGCATAATAGAGTAATCAAGGGAACCCGTGATTTTTACTACAAATTATTCAAGCTCATGGATAAATGGCAACAATACATAGAGGCTAAGCTTGAGAATCTAAAGCTGTCTTATGATGAACTACAAGCTGAGCATAAGGCATTGGCACATCAATACCAAGAGTCCATGGACATGCTTTAAACTTCCCAGCTCACCCTGGAAATTAAAGAGAAAGTTACCAGACAACGGGAAGCTTTTGTGGCCAAGCATGGGGCAAACTCATCAGCAATCAGGATGCCTCAGCCACCAAAAGTGGCTAGCCTCCTTGCCTATTTTTTCACACCAATTATGGCTTATAGAAAAATTAATCAATTCTACCACTACCATATATAATGATGTTTTGATGGTGTGTAGACTTATAAAGATAAATGGATGGAACCTCCCCTCTAATATCCATCATTATAGGCCACATTTTGAGGATATGACTTGCTTCCACCCAAACATTGGCGAAGTAGTAAGAGAATGGCCTAGGGTATGCACCAATTGACATTAGTGGACTCTACCCATGGCTACTAGTCTCCCATATAGGCAACCTTGGCCAAGTAGTAAGAGAATGGCCTCACAAATGACATAAGCACCCAGGGTATGCACTAGTTGATGTTAGTGGACTCTATCTATGGCTACTATAGTCCCATCTAGGCAACATGAGCCTGAAGGTCAAGCAATGCTCATTAGCACTTTTGAATCTTTAGTAAAGCCGTCCAACAAATACATGCCTCGCTAGCAAAAGGCTTCCAGCAAACCTTCCATGTTTGAGCAGTGGCTCATTTGTGAGTGATGTAGCTATGAGGATAGAATAGATGTGAAGCTAAGGCAACTTGTTAACCTTGGGTTCTCTCGTCCACTGAGAGTGGAAATCATGCATCTAAGATAACTATAGTTAGCTCAAACTGAGACCATTTGGATGGAGATGTGCTTACACCAAGAGTCAAGAGGTGTTGAAGGAATAGAACACTATTTACTACATGCAACATATGAAATTCTTTCAAAGAGAAAGAATAAAAAACGACATGAAATGACTAAAAGAGTAGAACAAATGTATTGTTGCATAAGTTGTGATTGACTACATTTATAGACTGCTCACTACATCTCACCCTAAGATGGTGAGAGAATCTCGCCAAAAGTAGCCTCACTACAAGACATAGCCAATTATCATGGCACGATTCTAGCAAGAGCACCTAGGCTAAGTCTAGAAATGTGCCATGACCAAAACAAAGGTCATGGTTGACATGGGATCTTCCTCTCTACCTCCATGCAAGATGCCACTTGGTGATCTGATCCATCAACCCCCCTTGACTTAACCTTGACTGAATCTAAACGCCTAACCATTCATAGTTTTCCTTCTCCAACACCACCCTCAACCTGAGAATGGGGATTTCAAAGGGTGACTGTATGCTACCAATAAATCTACAACTATCGAAAGTAAAGGACATTTGTTATCCCTCCCCTTGGGCAAGTTAGTAGTTCTTAGCATGCTACGAGTTGCGTTCATTACTGATTGGTTGCAACATTCAACGATTTGATTCTGAGTAGGATGATCCGCTATGGTGAATCATTGATGAATTACATGCTTGCAACAATGGTCCTTAGATAGGTGTGAGATGTATTCTCCACAGTTATTAGATTGTAGGGCCTTAATGGTATATGGTAGTTGATTTTCCACCAATTGGTGATATGCCTTGAATGAATCGAGTACATTATCAAATGTTTTGTTTTTTTAAAAAAAAGTACTGTGAATCACGTGAAATTGTTGATGAATGTGATATAGTACCGAGTTTATGTGAGTGAGATAGAGGGCAATTCACATAGATCACTATGAATTAGTTGCAATGGTTGTTTTGATCTAATGATGTGGGTACTTTGCATGGGCTTTGCACTAGCTAGCTTTCTAAGATGCAGCCTTCACATAGGGATAGATGACTCGATCTAGGTAATTTAAAGTGTTTGAGTTGTCATTTCTCTCTATCATCCCGGCTTCAGGGAGCCATTTACATTCGAACATAGTATGAACTTTGAACTTTACATAGAATTCTACTCTACCCCTTAGCATTCTCCCTTTTAAAATTGCCTCCAGCTCATATGGCGGGCTTACAACTTGGAAGACGGTAGGGGGGACTTTTCTACCATATGTGTTATTAGAGTAGAAATGCCTTAAGAGCTAAACATGGAAGGCGTTATGTATTGCTACATCTGGAGGAACTTCAATTTATAGGTGACTTCATCAAGTGCATAGAGAACTTTGTATGGTCCATAGAACCTGTGATTGAACTTTGGAGTCAAGTTCTTTGGAAGTCGGATGTTCTGGGAGCTAATGAGTACCAAGTCGCCTGAAAAGAATTCGATGTGGTGACGTTTGCTATTATAGTACTTCTTCATGATGGCTTGCATTTTGTGAAGACTTTCTTTGGCCGCTTGCATGCATTCATGCCATCTGTTAAGAAATTCCTCTGTGTCTGGATCTTCAATTTTTGGAGTACCTATTGCCAAGGCTGTGGGGGTGATGACTTCTTTGCCCATGGCTATCTCAAACGGCGTGAACCATGTGCTATGATGAATGAAGCTATTGTAGTGAAACTCCAAGACGTCCAAATGCAAGCCCCAATCCTATTGGTCTACCTGGACATAGCTTCTGATTTATTGCTCTGCGGCTTGGTTTGCCTTTTCAGATTAACCATCAGTGGCTGGATGGTATGAGGAGCTCGGTCCACGTATTACTTAAGAAGCGAGCATCATGATCCGAGACAATGGCCAAGGCTAAACCATGGTACTTGAACACATAAGAGAAATATAAGTTGGCTGTATGCTTTGGAGTAATGGGTGGTTTAACAGGAATGAAATGGCCTTGTTTGGAAAAATAGTCCACCACCACAAAGATGGCATTGTGCCCATGTGAGAGAGGTAACGACCTGATGAAGTCCATGCTAACAACATCCCATGGCCTTGAAGGCACGGGCATGGGTTGGCATTTTCCTACCTTTGCAAAACGTTGGTCTTTGACAAATTGACATGTTGGGCAGGTCTTGATATATTCAATGACGTCTTCGTGCATCCCTGGCCAAAAAAAATGTTGCTTCATTCTATCCCAAGTCTTGTGTTGCCTTGAGTGTCCTGCTAGCTTGCAATCATGGCATTCCCACAATATGGTCTTCTTGAGCTCTAAATCATCTAGAACATATAGCCTGTTTTCATAGATGTAGAGTAAACCTTCATCTTCATTGTATGTGCCCCATGGTGCGGAGCCTTCTTTAATCTGCTTCACTACATCTTGTATGCCTTGGTCTTTTTCCATAAGCTCCTTGATTCTGTCCAAGAGTGTTCCTTGTGCCATAGTGATAGCCATCAGTTCTGCTTTTCTACTTAGTGCATTTGCCATGATGTTCATTTTGCCTGGCTTGTGTTCAATTATTATTTCAAATTCTGCAATGAAATCCTGCCAACGAGACTGCTTAGGAGATAGCTTGGGTTGGGTCTGAAAATACTTTAGTGTAATGTTATATGTGAAGACTTTGGTATGCTTATCTTGAACATAGTGCTTCCACTTTCTTAAGCATTCTACAATGGCCAGCATCTCCTTCTCATGCGTTGTCTATCTCCTTTCGGTGGCATCCAATTTCCTTGACTCATATGCAACTGGGTGTCCCTCTTGCATCAACACTCCTCCTAAGGACTCCTCCTAAGGCATAATTTGAGGCATCCGTGTGAATCTCAAATGGCTTGTCAAACTCAGGTAATTTTAAGACAGGTGTGGAGCTCATAATTACTGTCATCTCCTCAAAGGTTGTCGTGCAATGCTCCCCCCACTCAAATTTGTCCTCTTTCTTTACTAAATCAATAAGCGGCAATGCAACACGGCTATATTCCTTCACAAACCTTCGATTGAAGTTGCAAAAGCCTAGGAATCCTCGTACTCCCCGCACTGACTAGGGCTGCATCCAATTAGTTACTGCCTCCACCTTGCTAGGGTCCATCTTGATTCCATGTTCCCCCACTACATATCCCAAGAAGGCCACCTCCTTTGCACCAAACTCACATTTCTCCTATTTGGCATACAACCTGTGCTCCATCAATTTGGCAAACACTTTCTTAAGATGTTCCTGATGCTCCTCTAGTGTCTTGTTATGAATCAAAATGTCATCAATGTAAACGATCACAAAATCATCATTCATTAAAGTGCAAAAGGTAGCTGGTGCGTTTGTGAGGCCAAAGGACATAACCAACCAATCATAGCTACCATATACTAAAGGCTATTTTCTCCACATCCTCCTCTACAATTCTTATGTGATGATATCCAAACCTCAAATCAATTCCGGTGAAATACTTGGCTCCTCCCAATTGATCCATCAAATCATCCAACAATGGCATGGGGTGCTTGTTCTTGATGGTAATTTTGTTGAGGGTGCGGTAGTCCACGCATAGACATGCGATCCATCTTTCTTTGTTACAAATAAGACTGGTGCTCCAAAGGGGGATTTACTTGGCCTAACAAACCCACTGTCTACCAACTCCGTAACTTGTCTCTTGAGCTCTTTCAATTGAGAATCATTCATCCTATATGGTGTTCTTGTTGGGGGTTCACTAGTTCTTTCTTGTGGTCCACTCGTCTCTTGGGTGGCAACCCCTTTGGTAACTCTTTGGGCATAACATCTGCAAATTCATCCAAGATCTCCTTTATCCTTGCATCTATACACAGCTCCAAGACAATTGAGCTCGCCTTTGACTCTACTTCCTCTTCGCCTTCTGCCACACGCATCATCACATCCATCTCTGCTCCCTTCTTGACTTCCCTCTCTAGTTGCTTAGCTGAAATCAACATGACCTTGGCATTCACACCACCCATCTTCGAAGGGCCTCCCACGTTACTCTTTTCTTGCTTGGGCATCCTCTTGTCCATTTTCTCCTCTAACTTGCCTTTCCTTTTACTAGCCTGCTGCTCCAACATCCTTGCTTCTGTAGGGGTAATTGAAAATCTAACACATCGTACCTTGATTGCTTGACCCTGCATGTCAAGTAATAGTTCGTCCATTCCCTTCCCCAACAACATCATGACATATTTATCCCACCAAGTGATTCCCAAAATGGCATCATATGCATCAAATAGCACCACTAGAAAATCTATTTTTCCTTCCAACCCCCTAGCTACACTTGCACACTCCAAGCTATTGCCACATTAGCATCCTTGGCTTACCCAAAAGATATTGCCGTGTCCTGCATCTTGGATAACTTCCACTTCAGCCTTTGCACCACTTCAAGCATAATCACGTTGTGCATCGCGCTTGTGTCTATCATAATCCTTTGAGCTCCACCATTGATCAACCCTTCCACATAGATGCTCGGTACCACTGGCAATCTAACAGCCAAGACCCTTGGTGCCACCCTTAATTCCCTCACTCTAGGCTCTTCTCCATTACCTCCACTCTCACGTTCTATGATTTTTGTGATCTCCAACCTCTCATCATCTCCCCTTCACTCCATTGCTTGAGTGAGTGTGATCCTAGGCCTATTGAATCCACTTCAGTGCCTAGAACAATCTTTGATAAAATGATCTCCTCCACCCGAAAAGCACCCTCTCAATGGTCCCCTACCCCTGGTCCCCCGCCTCTTCCTCCATATCCAACTCCTGTTCCTGGTGCCCGCGGCACCAATGCCCCACTTGAGCCCACACTTGATGCAACATTTTCCACCTTACTCCGCATCTCCTTGTTCTCCCCTCGAGGTCTAGGTCTATTCCCCCAAGAGCTTGTAGACGCACCCATCCTACCAAAGCTAGGAGGTCCTCTTCTTCCTTCATGATCTACAATCCTCTCCGCCATCACCAATGCATCCTTGTAATCCTCTAGTTCCTGCTTCTCAATTTCTCTCCTGGCCCAATTTTGTAGCCCATACAAGAAATTGTGCAACCCGTCTATCTCATGCATATCAACAATTTGGACCATGACATGCCTATACTTCGTGACATACTCCCTCAATTTCCCTTCACCATGTCTTAGGCCTCTCCATTCGTCTCTTATCTTGAACAACTCGTTTTGCGGAATGAAATATGCTCTCATCCTTAACTTCAAGGCTCTCCAACTCCTCAATTCACCATGACCCTCCTCTGCCAAGAACCAATGCTACGTGTCTCCTTTTAATTGTTGTGCCGCTATCTTCACTTGATGCTTAGACGCAATTTCTGCTCAAAGAAATCCTCCATCTCCCTACTCCACTTGTTTAGCACTAACGACTCCCTATCTCCAGTATACTTCTCCAATAGTTGCAGCTTAAATGTACCAAAGCTCCTCCTACTACTCCCTTCCGACCCACTACTTGACTCTTCACTCTCCATCTCACCCTCCTTCTGTCTCCCATATTTCTTTTTCTTCTTGGTTGAAGCTGCTCATTGTGGTGACGGTTCTGACATCTTCTTCAAAATGGCCTCCATCATCCCTTTCAACTCCCTCCTTTCCAATTCTCCCCGTTCTAGCTCCTTAGTCACCCACCCAGACATGTTTGTGTCTTGTTCTCCTTCCCCCTTTGTGGATTTTTCTTCACCCATCTCCGAAAACAATAACGGTTCTTTGTCACGTGCTCTTGATGTGCCCAGGTCTGGTGCGGCACTGAATCCTCCACTAGCCACATTCCATAGACCCTCACCTCTATCTTCCTTCTCTCTTTCTTCTCTCTCTTCACCTTTCTTTTCTTTCCTTTCTCCTCCGTCTCTTCGGCTTGAGGATCTCATGTTCCTCCTCACTCTCAACTCCCTTATCTTTCTTCGATGTGGCATCCTCACCTCTCACAAAGACTCCTTACTCCCTCAATGAAATGGCAGAAAATGACAGAAAACGAGACGGACAGCAAACTCACCCTCTCACCCAAAATGACATACACAACCTCTCCACTCACAAGAGAACTCACCCACATGGTGGAAACAGTGACCCAACTCACTCCCTCCCACAGGATGCAGAACGCGCTCCGAGTGACACTCGATGGCGTGTGCCTCAAAGTTGCTCTGATACCGTGTTAGGTCTTGCTTCCAACACTTAGCCAAATAACACCAGTTCTGCTATGGTTTATCAAAACGGGCCCAAAAATGTCGAATGAACCCAGCAAGGGAACGTTTTCTACCTCACAAATGGGCCCTCAGTGCATGTGCAATGCATGTAGTTCATGCCTGTGTTGTGCCATCCTCGTCCCGACCCCTTGCCTTCCGTGAGTCACCCTTACATTTTCACGTTTCAGAGTGCGTGATTGTTCCAACATTCAGAGGACCATCAAGAAATGAGACTTAGAAAATATTTGCACAAGAACGATCTTAGAACGTTCATTCATGAGGGAAAACGCATACATGCCAAGAGGAGTCTCTAGTACCTCGAGAGCTTGACCTTCCATATAACTATTGTAAGGAAAGTCAATGTTAGGGTTGACCTATCGTGTGTGTTCGGAGTATTCTATGGCAAAGGGAAGCGCCGCAGTGCCTAGCAGCCAGCCACTATTATAAGGGACTAGCGTCTCGAACTTAGTCTTCAAGTCATGGCACCTCACATCAGACCCGTTGCCGAGTCCCAACCTCCCTTAATGTCTCAATTCTGATACAACAATCCCCTTATGTGCAGTGTTAGCCAAACACTACCTCTGGCACGGGTCGACCACCAAGTATCCCACTACACCCGACCCCATTGGGCAAGCCCTTAGGCTTTATGATCTTCAGTCCACAAAGTCACACAAGTCGCCAAGACCTCGGGAACGTCCACCACGCAACGTCTCGATCAGCACATGTTTCCTTCTTGGTTGCGGGCCTTTACGTGGGTCGGCACGCTTGACCCCTTTGGGCTCACACCTCGAGTCTTAGCTCGGTACCCAACAGTTCACGGTTTATACAATGATATGGAGAACAAACATGGCCCTCACCATTCCCCACTCACTTTCTCGTGCACTCTACCCTTCCCACGTTTTGCTTTCCTGTGCGTGTGTTTCAACGTTCACCACAAGATCACAACCCACAGGAGGGAGCATAAACGGCCGCTGATGTTTTCCTCATCGAAATCAACCTCGCATGAGAGAGCACTATCCTCCATATAATAGTGGCTGGCTGCTAGGCACTGCGGCGCCTCCCTTTGCCATAGAACACTCCAACCACACACGGCAAGTCAACCCTAATGTTGACTTTCCTTACACACTCCCCCATTCAAAAGAATTGATGTCCTCATCAATTAAAGGGAGACCGTAGCCGTGGACTATACACAAAAGCCTAGCCTCACTAAGGTGACTTGAGTGGCCACACACACACACACACAAAAGCCTAACCCTGATGTCTCGAATGAGTCACCACACACGCACTAGTCTGGACTCTTACATGGATGTAAAAATTTGCCTTCTCCTCATAACGGGAGTTCTCCTCATAACGGGGGGCGAACAAGATGTATTTTTACAACACATTTTACAAAGAAAACGGTTCCTCAAGATTTGACATTTTTGAGACGTCACCGCATACACATATTGCTTCAAAAAATGACAATTTAGCCGTTTGCATAAATTCCCCGGCCAAATTTTCCAACCTGCCAAAATGGTAAAGTCGGGACATTACGTTGCTCCGGGCCAACGTTTCCAACCCGCAAGCAACATCAAGTTTGGAAGAGGCCCCCTTGGTCGGATTTGCCTTGGAAGCCCACGTGCAAGATGAATAAGCCAAGCATCACCTGGCCAAAATTTCCACCCCGCTTCCAACATTATATCATGCAATGATGCTATGTCGGGCCAATCTTTCCACCCCGCACACAGCATCAACTGACCACTTGCCACCTGTCCAAGTGAACCAACTTGCTCACCTGGCCAGAACTTCCAACCTGCCCATAGTAAAACGTGCCCTAACGGCTTGGTCTTTCCTTTCTGCAGCTATCATCTCCATTGGCTTAGGCAATAAGCCCAAGTAACAAGGGGGAAAAGATTTCAAGCCCATGCTTAGACTCGTCTTTGACTCTTCCAGTCGAATCATGATGTTAACGCACCGCTTCCATTCTTTCCATGCATCTTGCCACGCGACTTGGAATATTCATGCATAACCCAAGAGAGAATTTTGTATTTTGGGAAAGTTTGACTTGGGCGCTTCACTATTTTCTTCACCCTTCGCGCCACTCTTCTTCCTGACCCTCTTCTTCTCATCCTAACCCGTTCTGCACCACTTCTCTTCTTGACCCTCTTCTGCTTCCACTGTTTCCTCTTCACGCCTTGGCCTCATCACACGTCCCTTCATCCCCTTGGTCGTCACCACCTTCTTCTCTTCTTCCTCCTCACAACTTCGCCTTTGCGCTATGGCCTCGCTTCGCATCATGCCTCTCTGTCTACCTAGACCTGTTCTTGTCTTCACCCCGTGCTCCTCCACCTCACCATTTTCCCTTTCCACCTCGACATCTCTTTTGCACATGCCTCTGCATTGCCATGGGCTTCTGATTGATCTCTTGATCTTGCCCCAATGCTGTTCCTCTTCTTCATCCCAAGGCTCCACTTTCCACTCCACTGTGCCTTTTGCACCTCTATCTTGAACTTGTTCGCCGTTTCTCGCACCTTGTGCGCCTCCCTGTCCTATCACCTATCTGTTGTTTTTCATCACCTGTCCACCGCACGTGCCTTGTGCGCCTAACCCTATCACTTGTGCTCCCTTATCACTGTTTGTGCCTTCTGCACCTACTTGTTTCGCTCCCGTTCCTACTGTGCCCTCCTTGGTCACCTCCACGCCTTGTGCGTTTTTGGCCTTAGCCTTCGCACCTACTGTGGCACTTGATCTTGGACCTGCACCTCCTGTGCTCCTCATCACAACCTCGTCACCTTGACCATTGACTTGATTTGCCTATGGTACAACAACACTGCTCTTCTTTTCTTCTGCGCCTCCCGCACCTCTCGCGCCTCTTGTCTCCATCACCGCACCTCTGGACTTCGTGATTGCACCTCTCACACCTCTGGTCTTCACCATCCCTATAGCATCTTCGGGGTTCACACCTCTTGTGCCACTTGTCTTCACCAATGCGCCATTTGTGCCATTGCCTCCACACCTTGCACCTTCCGCATTGTTTGCTATGCATCTCACACCACTCGTGCTGCTCACTTTGCATCTCGCGCCTCCCACGCCATTCACTTGGGGCTTTGCACCTTCTGTGCCACCCGCTTGGGGTCTCGTGCCTTTTATGCCATCATTCACACCCACACTCCTCACGAGCTACGTCCACCTTATGCTTTGCACCATCTTGGGCCTCGTGCCTTCTATGCCACCCATCACCTCGGTTCGACCCCAAGTCACCCATTTGCCATTCGTCTCACTTGGGATGCACCTCGCACTCCCACGGCATGGTTTTGCTTCCACGCCTCCACTGGTCATCTCTTTTGTCTCTTTGGCTGCCGTTCTAGATCCATGCTCACCTAGCTTCAAAACCTCTCCCAAGGAACACCGATTTCCCCTGGTTAATGGGTAGGATGTATCCACATGCATCTTCCCCACCTGAGACTTCCAACACGTCGTTTGAGTACGACCCATCCAAGTCCCCGTCCGATTTGCCGCGATCCACCAAGCATGCCTTTCCCCTTTTTGCTTTGGTCGACCATCTCTCACTCCACCTGCGCCATTTTTCTTCCTCTGAGTCCTCATCTTCACTTTCACTCTCCGAGCTGCCCTCCAACTCACTCTCCGTTTCATCCTCCATTTCACTCCTGGACTCCTCTGCGCCATTCTCCAGCTCCTTCTTCACATAGAGCTCCATCACCAGTTTGAACACGACCATGAACTCATGGCACCACCTGGCTGTGCCCTTCTTGATCAAGACCGTCACCCATTCTGGCACCTTCCTCATAATCTTGAATGCCATCCGCACTACACCCTTGTCTCTGTTTTCCAATGGTAAACTCTAGCCTAAACTCTGGCCTGCATTCATCATCATCCCCTTATCCATGGCAACTTGACTTCAGACCTTCTCACTATGTTGTGCACCATTGTGGTCCGTTTTGTCACCAACCATCTCCCACCTGTGTGTTTCCTGTCTTCTGCATCACCCGTCCTTTGTGCTCTAATACCAAGAGTGAGAAACCAGGTCCTCAGCCCTTAGATGTGCTTGATAGATGCAGAAAATAGTAGGCGCATCTATGGGCATTGCTTGAATAAAGAAATTACGGGTGCATCTAACAGTGCATGTATTGATGTGTCTATTATCCCGTCTACACTGAGACAATATAGGCTCGTCTAACGCTACATCTAACATCGCATCTATTTGCGCGTGTATTAGCGCGTTTATTAGCGCATCTACAGTGAGAATTAGATGCGATCTAAAGCTTAAAACTCCTAAAAATGTGGCATGGGATAGAGCAATTTTCTTTGAGGTCTGCATCATTGCCATCGCTAAACCTTCAAGTTCTACACACCATTGCCAGATTGCCTCTTGGAACCTCCTTCATGGTGCCCCATGATCCCCCCTTCATCCTCTTTCATCATTCCAGCTCCCGTCCCAAAGTAAGTTCCTGCCTTACTTGATCCTTTCCTCCTTCCTTGGCTTGACTATTTCTTGCAATACTTTCAAGAGAGAACCGTTAGACATCATTGGAATAATGTTCCACTTCCTAACTAAACTTAATATTTCCCACAAATTTTAAAAATGCTTCATGCTTTAGTAGCAATACTACACTTGGATATCTCCCTTTCAATAGTTGTATGATAGGTTTTCATAACAGCATCAATGGTTGCTATCCCATGAGATGATGCCCATATGGGAATGGAATGGGCAAGGGATTGCAAACATGGGTCTCATTGGTAGCATAGCGGATTACATCCAATTCACATCAAAATTCCTTCCAATGCATGTGGGCAGCCTAGGCAAAGGGAAGTTGTTTGTCCATGGCTCCTTCTAGGATAAACAACACAATCAAATTGTATAGGATTTATGTAGCATATCTTGTCATAAGTCGTACTTGTAACAACCTTGTGTACTTCTTCATGTCCATAGTGTTGGGTTTGGAAAATTGCAAAATGTCACATCTTGTTTGTTTTGTGGAATTGTTGCTTTTTTTTTTTGGAAGATTTGAAGCTCTTTTTTAAGGGATTTTTAACTTCATTCACTTCAAAAACATCTCTACTATCTCCTTCAAGTTTCATATGCATGGCAATGTTATCGAGGTCAAGAGATATGCATTAAACAGATATATTTTTGAAGTGGAGGTCTCTTATGGAGTGCAAGAATGAGGCCTTGTGTGCTACTTGCAGTCATTAGTCAACTCTTCTATGCACATCTACTATTTGTCAATTTTGCTATGGTTTGTTGTGCTTCTAATTTTTGGGCTTATTGGGTTACTCAAATTGTTTTTCACATTCCCTTTTTCTTTCTCTTCTATTAAAGCAAAATGAAGTTTTTGACTGAAATATTGCCAGAGCCCAGTAGGGAGGGTAAAAATGTAAGAAAAGATTGCACCTTTTATTTCTACCAATCTACAAAAGAACCTTTGTGTTCTCTAAATAGGTTTGAACAATACAAGAGATCTATGTCACTTAATGAAAAGATTGCACCTTTTATTTCTACCAATCTTCACAAGGGCATTTTTTATTCTCTAAATAGGTTTGAAGGATACAATAGATCTATGCCACTTAATGAGAACGTTACAGGCAATTGCTAAGGAGTTTTGTCTCACACTTGAAGTAAGGAGTCAAAGGCACTTAAGTGAAATGATATATTTGGGAGAAGTTGCAAATTTTATAGTCAAGAAATGTGTGGATCTCATTACAGAGGCACTGAGTATGGGAAATGGTACAAAGTATAGTTAATTTAAGAGGCTTTATGATGCCCTCTCTAATTCACAAGATTCCTTTGTGTGGACTCTTGATCTTATGTGTAGAAAATAAACCTAAAGAGGTTTTCTCATGCCCTCTCTAATTCACAAGACTCCTCTATGTAGACTCTTGATACTAACGATGAGCATAACTAATATGATTCCATCTCCCATAGCAGATAATGCAAAAATAGAAAACACAAGGTATGTGTGGGATGCACATAATGTTACATGTTTATCTACAAAATGGCACACTTCTCTCACAACAGGGTGGACTAGCATGGAAGCTACGCCTATGGTATTGTTGAAGTGTAGGCTCATCTCCTAGTCCATAAAACTATGATGCAATGCCTTTTTTTTAAAAATGGTCTCTCGATGGCTTGGAACTGCAGCTATTGTGTAGATGGTGAGAAATGGTCTTGATGGTGGCATGGAGCTATAGCTACTATGTATTGCACCACCTATGGCAGGTGCAATCCTATCTATTTTCTCAGTTGCCATTGCTCCTATAGGAGTGGATTGCGGCTCCTTGTACTAAGCTAGAATCTATGTATCTCAAAGTTGTGCAATGGAAGGTATGAACTTACAATTGAAGAGAGTAGTGTACTCATGAGGAGGTAGCCATGTAGGTAGTATTGGACCAACCTGCCTCTTACATCCTTACTTGCACACTAGTTCAAGTGCTTTAGGATCCTTATTTGCAATCCTTGTGGAAAATAAATGTCATCACATAGATGCCATGATACTACCTAGAAAAGAACCAATAAGTTTTTGATCAAACAAGATCAAGCATACATCACTCTAGCATCACATTGGGGGTATGAAAATGACTATTTAACCCACTCCTTCCACTCCCAAAAAGCATGCATTCATGGTTTTTAGTAGCAAGCTTAACATTGAGGAGTTTTGAAGCATGATTAAAGTGCAACCAGTTACAGATTCAAGCATTTGAAAATGTAATCTAGCTCCCTCATAGAATAGCTTATTCAAAACCAATAGATCAAAATCAATGAACCAATTCAGCATTACACCAATATACCATGATGAAAGGGTCTACTATTCCTGGTTTATATAGCTCTTGAAGAGGAAACATGCCACCTCTCCAACCAAACTATGTGTGGCAAAAGTGACACCCATAGGAGGGCGCAGATTTTTTTACCATTTTTTATGGAGGCCATGTCACTTTTGCCAAAAAAATTTAATTTTTTTACCATTTTTTATGAGGCCATAACTTTGTTGTATTGAGTCGGAACTGAGAGTGCTCTTAACGGAAGCAAGAATGAAAGAGGGAGAGAGAGAAATAGAGAGCCACACAAGTTTTGGTGGGTGCCAAAACCACTCTAATCTTCTTTTTCATTCATTTATATGTGTTTGAGTATTGTGCATAACCGGGGTAAAGGCACAGTGACCTTTAATCCCCACAACCTCCCACTTAAATGACAATGTGCCTTTAAGGGAGAACAACCAGTGAGCATACTATCCAATGCCCATCAATACATGACAATACTCAAACCACTGACTAGGTAGACGCTTCATCATCATATCTGCAGGGTTATCATCTATATGAACCTTGACAAGCTCTATGCACTTGTCCTCAAGTACCTTCCTGATGAAATGGTACGTGACCTCAATGTGTTTGGTCTTTGCATGAAAGACCGGATTCTGTGCTAGCTGAATAGCACTCATGGAATCACTATGCAATGTCGGTACACCTGTATGAATCCCCAAATCTCCCACTAGCCGATCAAACCATATAGCCTCCTTGCAACCCTCTATGGCTGCAACATACTCAGCCTCTGTGGTAGACAAAGCAACGCACTTCTGTGCGTGAGGCATCCATGACACTGCACCACCTGCAAAGGTGAACACATAACCAGAAGTGGATCTCCTACTATCCACATGCCTTGCATAGTCTGAATCTGTGTACCCAAGTACACGCATGTCTCCTTTACCAAAGCAAATGCACATCTCCTTGGTACCCTTCATGTACCTCATGATGCACTTAACTGCCTCCCAATGCCTCTTTCCTAGATTAGCCATATACCGGCTAACAATTCCCACTACAAATGCAATGTCTGGTCTAGTAGCTATCATAGCATACATAAGACTCCCAACCGCTAATGCATAAGGAACCTTGGCCATCATGGCCCTTTCCTCATCTGATTTGGGACTATCTGTATGACTCAGTTTCACATATGGAGGCAATGGAGTAGTCACTACCTTCCCCCCCTCCATATTGAAACGTTGCAATACTTTTGTAACATACTCCTTTTGTGAAAGCCAAAGGAGTTTCCTACTCCAATCACGCGTGATGCGCATACCAAGAATATGACCTACAAGTCCCAAATCCTTCATATCAAAGGCCTCATGCAACTTGGCCTTTAAGGCATCTAGCCCATAAGTATTCTTGCTAGCCAATAGCATATCATCCACATATAGTGCCAGGATTATCAAGCTATTATCCTTAGCCCTTTTATTGTAGAGGCAGTGATCAATTTCACTCCTTCTAAAACCCTGGGACCGAATGAAAGCATCAAACTTCTAATACTATTCTTGAGGCGCTTGCTTAAGACCATAGAGACTCTTCTTCAGCTTGCAAACTAAATGCTCCTTGCCCTTTTCTTCAAAGTCTTCTGGCTGCACCATGTAAATTTCCTCATGCAAATCCCCATGCAAGAAAGCTGTCTTGACATCCATCTGCATAAGCTCCATATCCTCTGATGCCACTAGTCCAAGCATGCATCTCAGTGTGGTCATCTTCACAACCGGAGAGAATATCTCATCAAAGTCCACACCCTTCTCTTGCTTGAACCCTTTAGCGACCAAATGGGCCTTGTACCTAGGCACATCATCACCTGTGACCTTCATTTTGTAGACCCATTTACATGGCAATGCTTTCTTTCCATGTGGCAAAGAAAGCAAGTCCCAAGTCTTATTCTTCATAACTGAACTCATCTCAGATTGCATAGCATACTCCCACTTGTGTTGATCCTCGCACATCATAGCATCTCTGTAGCAAGAAGTCTCCCCGCAATCAGTAAGCATCACATAGTCTACCCCTGGAACAAACCTATCAGGTGGTCTAGACACTCTAGATGATCTTCTCAAGAGCATTTCAGCTTGCTGTCCCACCTGCATATCAGCCACATTTGGCTCATCATTTCCACCAATAGATGATCCATTATCTACCCTTGATTGTATACCTGTGGGAGTACTTGGTGGTACCATTTCTTGCACATTTGGTGCATGGAAAGCTTGTTGTCGATGAACATATGCAGGTGGATTCATATCCTAGAAAGTGATTCTCCTCATTTCCACATCCCTCATGGGTGCCTTATGCATCTTCTTCTCATTGAAGACTACATCATGGTTGCATATGATCTTCTTTGCTTCTAGATCCTAGAGACAATAGCCCATCTCTCCACTTTCACTATAACCCAGAAAGATGCATTTCCTAGACTTAGGATCTAGCTTCTTTCGAAGCTCTTTGGCCACATGTGCATATGCCTCACACCCAAATATATGCAAATGAGAGTAAGAGGGCTTCTTGCCACTCCATGCCTCTTCAGGAATACCACCATCCAAACTCTTACTAGGTGATCTATTGTTCACATGCACTGCAGTCTTCATTTCCTCAGCCCAAAAACCACCAGAAAGACTTGCATTGGAAAGCATGCATTGCAACCTTTCTTTAATGGTACGGTTCATCTTTTCTACAACTGGATTTTGCTCTGGAGTACAAGGGGATGTGAGCTCCCTCTTAATCCCAGGTGTATCACAGAAATGTTGAAATTCATGAGAGAGATACTCTCCACCATTGTCAGTCCATAAGCATTTAAGCGTTCTACCTGACTGAGATTCTCAACCAAGGCCAGCCATTTCTAAAATACCTGGAACACGTCACTCCTCTGAGCTATAGCATAAGCCCACACTTTGCCCACACTTTCCTATTTGCATCATCAATGAATGTCACATAGTATTCAGCCCTGCCTAATGACCGTGTAGGCATGGGACCACATACGTATGAATGCACCAAATCAAGTTTTTCAAACTCTTTCTTTCCCCTTCTTTTATGGGCTGATTTAAACTGCTTCCCATAGAGACAGTGCTCACAAAATTCAAAATCAGAGAAACTCAAATGCGGTACATAACCCAAACGGCATAAGAGTTTCATTCCATTCTGGCTCATGTGCCCCAACCTACAATGCCACAAAGAAGTGCTTGGCTGCTCCGTTATTGCAACAACATGATCAAATACCCCTGATACATGTAAGGGATACAAAGTCCCACACTTGGCACCCCTGGCCAAAAGCATAGAGCCCTTCTAGATTTTCCAACTCTTAAAGCCAAAGGTGGTGTGAAGACCAGAATCATCTAGCTGACCCACAAAAATAAGACTCTTGGTCAACTTAGGCACATGTCTCACATGTTTCAAAATAAATGCAGACCCATTTGCAAAAGAAAACTTTATGTCACCTACTCCCACTATGTCACATGCATAGTCATTTCCAAGATGCACACAACCTAGCTTTCCACTGTCATAAGTGGAGAACCATTCCCTATGGGGAGTAACATGGAATGAAGCACCTGAATCCAAAATCCAATCCTGGGAATATGCATCATCTGAAGTGGTAAGCAACTCTGTAGATAAACTAGACATGAAGAGAACGTCATTGTCACTATCATGTGTGATTGCATTGATCTCCTAGATCTTCACTTTTCCTTTGTCCTCCCTTGGACTCTCTTCCTTTTGATTTGCACCCCAATTTGCATTCTTTTTCTTATTCTTTTGCTCTCTTTTCAGCTTGTAGCAATCCTTTTTCATATGGCCCTTCTTGCCACAGTGGTAACACTCAATGTTCCGTGCCTTGGATTTGCTATGAGACTTCCCTCTTTCTTGGGACTTCCCCCTGAACTGTGATCTGCCCCTTTGCACATTTAAGGCTACATCCTGCTTGTTGCCGTCCATAGACTTCTGTCTAATCTCCTCGGCCAACAAGCTACCCACAACATCATCAAATTTCAGTACTCCACCAATTGCAAAGTTACTGACAGCTGTACGGAAGGTATCCCATGAGGATGGCAATGAACATAAGAGAAATATTGCCTTAGTCCTTGCATTAAAATTCATCTTCTGAGCCTAAAGCTGGCTGAAAATAATATTGAATTCATTCAAGTGAGAAGCAATGGAGACCCCTTCCTTCATCTGCTACTAAAAATAGAACTTGAGATGCCTCAGAACATGGGCGCCATTGCATAATCAGACTCAGCAAGAAAATTTGCAAATATCTCTCTTCTGCCAGAACTCCGAAATCCCAACCGATGAGTGAGAAATGGGAGTCAACACTTATCCACTGCCATGTGGCATAAATCTAAGGTTTCAAAACCTTAGAATGAAAAATGCATAACAGAGAGATGAAATCGAATACACAGAGATCTATAACTCTAAAAATCCTCCACCGAATCACATAAGAACTGACAGGTAGGGGTTTTTGGGTGTCCGAAACGCAATGGGACAGACGGTTTTGGAAACCGTGGTCTCAATCACTGGGTCCAACACACAAACTGAAAAACGTTTTTGGAAACAGAGCTATTTGTAAACTCCACTGGAGTGCGAATGATGAGCAACATAGAAGTTTTAGGACCTTCTGAGTCCACGAAAACTAACAGATCTGCAAATGGTTGCTCCAAACTTGAGTTCCAACACCTGGGCAAAAAAACGCAGAAACTAGCACAGTGAGTCAGAAATCCAATGAAATGATCCCAGATTCAAGAATGAAGGTGTTTCCAAGCTCTTGAAGTGAAGTGGACACCAAAAGCAAGCAATAGTTGCCTCTACAAGTCAATACGGAGTCTCTATCATCAAACAGAACAAGGAAAAGCTCAAAAAATGACTTTTTCTTTGAAAACACTTAATAGGCTCTCAAAACCACTTCGCAAAGCCAAAGTGACTTTCCAAAGGTTCCTCCAAGGTCTCTACAGACTTAGATGCAAGTAAAGTCACCCACAAAGCTTTGCACAGAGCTTCTCCTTCCTCCCACAGAGCCGTTGAGCTTCAACCATTCACGCACACTCAGTTAGATCACCCGGGCTCTGATACCAATTGAGAGTGCTCTCAACGGAAGCAAGAACAAAAGAGGGAGAGAGAGAAACAAAGAGCCACACAAGTTTTGGTGGGTGCAAAAACCACCCTAATCTTCTTTTTCATTCATTTATATATGTGTTTGAGTATTGTACATAACCGGGGTAAAGGCACAGTGACCTTTAACCCCCACAGGAACATAGTCGTTTTTATACTCAAAGTTACCGGAGTGATGGTGGTCTACAAGCCAACATGATCAATTTTCCCAAAAAGTGAAGTATGTCAAAGTTTACTTTTTTGGGAGTGAATTTTTAGTAGAAGATGGTGTTTTGATCAATCTACGAATTAATATATACATTCAATTCTTTTTAGTGTTCATCAATCATAGTTATTCATGTATAAAGTCACTTATTTCTAGCTTTATAAAATTCTATTAACTTTATAAACAATGTCTTTATACAATCACATTTTAACAATCTAAGACATTATATCATCGAGAAAAGCATTTTAAATTGTCTTTGTATAATATTCTGTCATTAAAAGAGTACCTCATGAGACAATTGAGTAATGCTAGCATCGTGTAATCTATTTATGAAGTGTGTGTGTGTGCACGCATGCACACATGTGTATATATATATATTAATAAGCTATTAGCTAGGTTTAAAAATAAACAATGCTTTTTTTTCCAAAAATGGCGCCTAGAGTAGGACACTGGTGCCCTCCTTTGGGTGCCATTTTTGCAAACAAAATAAAAGGGCACTAGGGCATCCACAGAGAGAGATATCCACAACCAACACACACATTTTGTGTGTGTGTGTGTGTGTCTGTGTGTGTGGAATAAGTGTACTAAATGGAACAACAATTAGGTGGTTGCCCAAAAAAGCTCGCTCTATACACACACTCTTTTTTCATGTGTGCAAAGTTGTAGTAGAAAGGTTGATGTGTGCTCCATTGGAGAGATTTTATGAAATGCATGACAGTTTTGGGTTACTATGTTTATGCATTTTTTCCAATTGGTGTGACTAGTGGTTGCTTGCCACTACCCTTATGAGTCCAAAATTTTGGTGTTGCAAAGTTTTGCAATTTGCCCTCATGAGTCAGAACTCTGTTCTTTTCAGGTTGTAGTTGCACATCTTGACTTGAAAAATATTTGAGAATCTATATACCATCGTTAGTGAGAAGCTTGAGAAAGATAACTTCCAAGCATGAAAGTTTAGAATGATTAACTTCCTCATGGGATAGGAAGTATGGCCATTCATCAATGGTGATGAGCAAGAACCAGTATTGGGTGTTGCTTCTACTGCTGCAGCTTGAAGACATTCAAAGAGTGGCATGAAAAGGCTAGAAAAGTGATGCATTGTTGTCTGTCAATGTTTTAGACTCCATGATTGTGCATATATAGGATGTACATACACCTAAGGAGGCATAGGATACATTGGTGAAGCTGTATAGCACCAATACCACTGCACCGAAGATGCAAGCAGGAGTTGCATGATGTGTAGAGAACAAAATTGAACATGAATGCATATTCCATGAAGGTAAAAGGCCTTGCATATTCTCTTGGCTCAATTGCAGCACATGTTCATGATGAGGATATGGTGTCTGTGACCTTGAATGGGAAGGAGTATGTACAATTTTGAACATCCATGTGAGTCCATGAGACTTTTGCTGATTTTGCTCTCTTGTTCAATGTCACAAACCATTCTTTCACAATCACGATCAAAATTGTAGCAAGATAATAATCACAAATGAACAAGAAGAGAGATTCCAATATGAATCAAACTGATGAGTCTTTACAATAATTTTGGAGAAGAATCACTCCATGAAGGAGCTCGATACCACCCGTCCACCCCCGAGCTATCTCACTCTCACTCTCACTCTCACTCTCACTCGCATGAAGATGTTCAAATCAGATGATCAAATGATCAAATCTCAATCACACTCTCACTCTCACTCTCACTCTCACTCGCGTAACCTTGAGATGCATGCCTTCTCTTCTCTTTCGCACAGCCTCGATATGCGTGCATTGGATTATGTGTTCTCCTTCTCACAATCTCCTCTTCTTTTATAGCCTTTCACGACTTCCAAAAAGTGGCCAAAGGCCCCCAAAATTGGCCAAAAATAGCTTTTCTCAAAAAGCGTACGTGTGCTTTTCACCATCTTTTAGCGTGCGCTTTTGATAGCAAACACGTACGGAATCTTGACGTCTCTCTTTTTCTTTTTCTTTTTTTAAGGCATGAAAATGGCCTTGTTCGGAGCATCACCATGCCTGCCTCATAGATCCAATGGACAAGCTCAATAGCTCATCTCGAAGATCGGACCCTCTTCTTTCCCTTTGCATTTGATCTTTCATGGCTAACTCTTCCATCTCGACCTCCGTCTAATGCCTGCAACTCTTGACACAAAAATCTAGATGCACTTTTAGCTCAAAACAACTTTGTTAGCAACTTCTGACCTCCATATAGGCATGCAAACGAATGAATCACAAATTTTTCTCTAGGACAAAGTTTTTCTACTCAACAAGATCTAAAACTCTCTCATACGGAGTTTCTTCAAATTATTTCTCTAACCAACTCAAAATCAAGCTGCAAAATCCAGCCGACACCATAATGGACAAAAAACCAAAATTTTTTGACCAACACCAAACTTTCCCAAAACCTTCAAAACATCAAAACCATCCTTTTTTTGAACACTATCTGTGATATATATTCCAAAATATTTCATATACAAAATTGGAGCGTCACATTCAATGAAGAGCAAAGGAATGGTGGTTCATCCACAATAAGTCCTCAAGAATCTACATTCTACTCAAATTCAGGTAGAGGCAGAGGTAGAGAAATAGCTGTTTTGATGGCCATTTAGGAAATCGGAATCAATAGCAACAACAGGAAAACCAATCCTATGGAAGAGGAAGTGGTAAGTCTAGAGGCACAGGGAGCCAAAGAGGACATGGTTCATGGCCAAGGAACCAACATCTTGTGTGTAGCAACACAAAGTGCTATTATTGTGGGAAGCTTGGACATAAAGAACACCTATTTCATTAATTTTGGATTGGTGCACTATCCAAATTCATTTTGTGAGATAATTTTGAATAAAACATTTAAAAAAAAGAGGCTCTTATAAAACAAAACATTGAGTCAAAAAGGAAGATTTTAAAAAATCAAATTAGAAAAAATGATCTGACATGTTATTAAAACTGGAGTACATTATATGGTGTCAAAAAGCACCTTTAAACATTAGCTCAACCCTAGAAGATCTCATCTTGGTCTCTCTTATCTTCTCAATAATCCAAAGTCTAGAAGATCTCATCATTAATCTCTCTTATCTTCTTAATTACCCAATCTTCCACTACCTCCATATCTATATCCTCAACCTAATTAAATGCAAGGAAGAAATTTAAGCAGTCAGATTGTTTCTTTATAATTTCTCTGTGAGGCTCTTATTCTTCTCTCAGCATCCACATCAAATCGCCCATGACAAGAGTTGCAATAACAAAGGTGAATACGTCTAAGAGATCTTGTCGTGCTTTTATAATATGTCTTAAAAGTCTTTCACTCTCTGCTATCTTGAGAGTCTCCTCCCTCTCTACATGCCTCTATGCATCAAATTCCTCTCTCTTCATCTATGTCAATGGAGAGCCTTGTCAAATTCTGACCTCTCTCTATGCTCCTTGGTCAGCAATCCATTCTTTGAGACTCTTAATTCTAGACTCCATGTCTTTGACGATGCCAAGGACATCCATGGGTGGGGAGATGATAAAGAAAGAGAGATGGACTAGGATGGAAGAAAGAAGAGAGTGTTTGTGAAAGGACTAGGATGGAAGAATACAAGTTAATGAGAAGCACTAGGATGGATGAAAGAAGAGAGTGTTTGTGGAAGAACTAGGATAGAAGAATACAACTTACTAGGATGGATGAAAGAAGAGAGTGTTTGTGGAAGGACTAGGATAGAAGATACAAGTTTCTGAGAAGGACTAGGATGGAAGGGGGGCGGGAAAAAGAGCTAGAGTGAGAGAGAGAGAGAGAGAGAGAGAGGGAGGGTGGAGTTTGAGAGAGGAGAGAGTGTACAAAAGAAAGCGATATGGAGGGTTGGGAGAGAGAGAGAGAGTCCGTGTAAGAGAGAGTGAAGTATATTTTGACCCCTTCTCTAAAAGTCTTTGTGGAACTTTGACCCCTTCTCTAAAAGTCTTTGTGGAACTGTAGTTCCATTTCTTGTCTATTACAACTTTACATTAGAGAACTAAAAAGTCTTTGTGGAACTGTAATTCCATTTCTTGTCTATTACAACATTAGAAAAACACATAAGTCTCTATAGAATTAAATTTTCATCACTTGACTATTACATCATTAGAGAGAGCATATGTCCTGGAAAGTGCCTACTATGGCATTGGCTTCATGAAAACAAGCAGACTTTAAACCTACAGGCCATGCATAGCCAGGGTTGGCATCGCAAATCTCCTCACAGGCTCTCCTCACACCATGTTTCGAATCTTCCACCAACTTGTAAGCATTCAACCACTCCTCTTTTCTCTCTTGGCTTTTCTCATCTTCACCATTTTTTTCAATACAACTTCTAGCCACTGCCATATCCTATATGAAAATTTAACTCATTAGCATAAGAAGTACATGATTAAAAGAAGCGAAAAAGAAAGCTAGGGATATTCACCTCTTCTATTGAGTTCAAATCAAGCAGCCATGTGCGTAACATGTCCTCCTCGAATGATTTTCCCTTCATGGGTCCATACAAAAGGGATCTAAGACAAAATTTGAGTTCAGTAAATGAAGTCACGTAGTAACTGGCCATTGTCTTAGAGGGAAAGTGAGAGAAGGAGAGTGAGGGAGTGATAGCGAGGGATGCACAGTGAGCCGCCCCTCCTTCAAGAGTGATAGAAAGTGAGGGAAGACGTAAAGTGAAAGAAGAATACAAGTTAATGAGAAGGACTAGGATGTAAGAAATAAGAGAGTGTTTCTGGAAGGACTAGGATGGAAGAATACAAGTTTACTAAGACACAATGTGTTCGCTATGATAAGTATAAGGGTTGGAATAAAGTGAGTGTTCAGCATTGGGAATGCTCTACTTTAAGTGAGTGGAGACTATCCAACTGACATTTTAACCAATAGTGTGTAATGTAAGGTTTGGTATAAAATCTTGCAGAGCTTGGGAATGATGTACTTTAAGTGAATGGAGCATTGGGAATTGATACGTTGAAGTAAAATATTACAAATAATTATTATGTTCTTCTCATCACACATTTATTTCCAAATAATCACATCATCACATATTCATATCAAAATTCTCATCACACAAGGTTATATTTCCAAATAATCACATCGTCACACATTCATATCATAAAATTTTGTGCACTCGTCATCACACAAGGAATTGATTCTGCATTCTACACTAGGAAACTGAGATATAACTACACTATAAACAAATAAACAAACATTAGCTCATTAAAGTAGCAACAAATAAACAAATGTTACTTGAGAATGGCTAGGATAACATTGTCAATAACCTCTTTTAAAGGATTGGAGTGGATTGAAACCTCCTCTCTACCAAAGCTCAAATACTGAGGTTATCGTTTCAAAATGACCCTAACTTCAAATGAGCTTTCCATTTTATCCAATGTAGCCAAATTTGCAGAATGGGTCTCTATCATATCTTGTATTCTATGTTTGTGGTCATTCTGCTTTTCCATGGTGTCTTCAAAGCTCTTCTGCTCATGGGATTCTTCAACCAAATTTAGAGGTGGTTGCATTGCTGAAGTAGAAGGGAGTGCCACCATATTGACTTCATCCATTTCTTCTCCCTCTATTGCCTGTAAACAAATATGAGAGATTGGATTCATTATCTTTAAATTTAAATCTTATTTAAATTTTGATATTTAGTTGAGAAATAGAGAGTTCATACCACTAAGTATTGTCATAGTGGCCTTTTTACATTGAACACAAGGAATTGATTCTCATTGAACACTTCAACAGGACAAAAAATGATGGAAGTGTAGTGGGCATATCTGTCTCTCACCACCTTGAGGCTTGTCATATTTTCTTCTCACTCTTGAGTTCCCCTAGGCACAACTACTCTCAAAGAAGTATAGAAGTTTGTGAGTGTGTCGGCATCTACTTTTGTAACCTTTCTCTTCAAATCAGGGTTTGGAGAACCAAATGTTATCCATACAACCCTTGCCTTATGTAAGACCTCTGATGTTGAGGATATCTTGTGCTTTCCATGGACATAATGATTAAGTCTTTCAAACTCAATCAAATACTTGATCTCATGCTTGAATATACAGATGGTTGCATGATAACAATGGAATGAAGATATCTTTGCAAATTGTTCTGAAGTGAGTCTTTTGACCTCCTTTACTTCTTTGGCAATCTGTTGACAAGCATAAGCCCAATGTTGACCATCAATGGGCTGGAATTTGCAATTAAGGAGAAATTCCTTCTTTGCTTCCTTCAACATATTCTCACCTTGTGCCTCTTGGCCTTGCTCATGTGGAATATTTTTAAGAGTGTCTTAAAAGAATTAAGTGAAGATTTCCTCAAAATGTGTAGGCCCTATAAATGTAATTTGATCCAAAAAGCTATTTTTGATTGAACAAAACATTATTGGATGCAGAACCACGTTGCTCGCCACAGGTTTCTTTCCATCTCTCAAAGCCTCATATATTTGTAGTGCATAGGATATATCAAGGTTCTGGCTATTAGTAAAGAGAGCTGAAGCATCCACATCTATAGCATTCATAAACCACGTCCTTTGACCCCAGATATATCCCACATCATCATCTGTTACTACTTCATTAAGACGTAGATTGAGATTTTTGATTGATGTGAGTTCATTCTGATCACATCTTCAGCTTCAGGTTTTGAGTCTTCTTCATCTTTCTCTTCTTTTAACTATTTTCCATCCACATGATCTTTCTTTACAGTGGGACGATGCCTTTTTCTAATGCTTGGAACCGTGTCTCTTGCAGTACTAGCCTTTTGCATTTCACATCGTATTGATACCCAACTAATGCAAACTACCCACTAAAAATTGATCCACTGATATCCACTTATGCAGCCCACTGATACTCATTAAATAGTGAATGGTCAGGTTTAATACAAGGCTCTTCATATGGGAATAAATGTGGAAAATAGCCTAGAAGGCTTTACAAGGTTTTTTATGACAATAAATGAGCTTAAATATTTGTACAAATGCAATAAAAATAGCCAATAAAGATTTACAATGAAATAAAATGACCACCATAGTGATCAAGCTCCAATATGCCCCATGACATGTAATCTGTCCACTGATATCTGCTATCTGCTCATGCAATCTACCCACTGATAAACTTCTTGGTAAATGGTAAAAGGTCTTATTTAATAGCATGTTATGAGTGTGAAACTGCATGTGAGTGAAGGGACTGGCAACAATTAGAAACTAGTCAGAAAAATTTGGGCATGGCTTCAATTGGCAACTTGGAGAATTGTCTCTCCTCTAAGGCAATCTAATCTATGCTAATCTATGCTAAACCAACCGTCGAAGCGAAGAAAAGCAATAAACGATTTCTTTTTCTGTGTTCATTTTAATGTGCTGGGGTTTAAGAGGCTTAAATATGCAAAAGAAGGGGTTTTGATGTAGAGGCTAAACCTACATGTGAGAGAAATGAAGAGCAAGTATCTAAAGAAAAGTTAACATTTTTCAATTTAAAAGATGAATATATATAAAAATATTATCTCACCTTCAAAACAAACCATAAATTCACTCTTTTATAATTTTTTAAAAGTATAATATAAAACATGTAAATATATAAAACTTTCTCTTTCCTATGAACTCTCTCTCTCTCTCTCTCTCTCTCTCCTCCTAATTCTCGTTGTAGCCATAGTCAAGACACCTTATTCTCTCTCTGAATCTCTCTCTCTCTCTCAACTCTTATGTCTTTCCCTCTCTCTCCTCATCCAACTCATTCTCTCTCTTAGTTTGTCTCAAGTCTCTCTTTCTCTCCCTCCCATGGCCGCTAGGATTTATCATTCTCTCTCTTCATCTTTCTCTCTCTCTCTCTCTCTCTCTCTCTCTCTCTCTCTCTCTGTGGAAGAGTTAATTCATATGATGCTATAGGGAGAGCAGCCAACGAGTCCCCAAATATGTGGATATACCATTCTACTATTGCTTTATGCAGATGATGTGGTCTTCTTCTCTTACACAGCAAAGCATATGCAGCGGATGATGCACACCCTCTCCATCCCTCTCTCTCCTTCTCTACCTCCCCTCTTCTCTCTCTCTCTCTCTCTCTCTCTCTCTCTCTCTCTCTCTCTCTCTCTCTCTTTCGCTTTCTCTCTTTTCAAATTTATAAACTCAAATTTCAATAAGAAACTAATTGAAATAGAACTCAAAAACTCAAATAAGAAACTATCTCTCTCTCTCTCTCTCTCTCTCTCTCTCTCTCTCTCTCTCTCTCTCTCTCTCTCTTTCGCTTTCTCTCTTTTCAAATTTATAAACTCAAATTTCAATAAGAAACTAATTGAAATAGAACTCAAAAACTCAAATAAGAAACTAATTTAAAAAGAATTGTAATGCCTACTAAAAAACTCCCTCCTCTGGAGGCCACAACCGCCAGAAGTTTTCATTCTCTCTCTTTTCCTCTTTGAGTTTTCATTCTCTCTCTCTCTCCCTCCACCCCTTTTCTCTCTCTTAATCTCTCTCCCTCCCTCCATCTCTCCTCTCTTTCTCTTCCTCTCCCTCCTCTCTCTCTCTCCCTCCCCTCGTCTCTTGATCTCTCTCTCTCCCTCCCTCCCCTCTTCTCTTTCTTAATCTCTCTCTCTCTTTCTCTTCCTCCCCTCTTCCCTCTCCCTCCGTCTATCTCTCTTTTTCTCTCCCTCTCTCTCTCTCCCCATCCCTCACTCTCTTTCCTTCTCTCTCCCTCTCTCTCTCTCTCTCTCTCTCTCTCTCCACCCCTCTCTCTCTCTCTCTCTCTCTCTCTCTCTCTCTCTCTTTCTCCCCTACTTTCTCTCCCTCCTTTCTTTTCTCTCTTAATCTCCCGCTCTCTATGTCTCCTCTCTCTCTCTAGCTCTCACTTTCTATCTATCTCTCTTTTCAAATTTAAAACACAAATTTTAATAAGAAATTAATTGAAATAGAACTCAAAAACTCAAACAAGAATCTAATTGAAAAAGAATTATAAGGAAAAAAAAAGAATTACAAGAAGAATTGTACAATCGCGAGTAAAGAAAAAGAATTGCAAGTACCTAGAAAAAGTGAAAAAAGTAAGGCTCCACTTGTCCTTGCTCTTCCGCTCGGTCTTGGTTGCTTCAATGAAATGAGGAGAGAATGAGAATGAATGAATGGAAAGAAGAGTATATATAAGAAAAACTAGCCCACTCCTCCCACTCACGAATAAATTTGAATTTTAAAAAAAGAGAGGAAATTTGAAAATAAATTTGAATTTTAAAAAAAGAGAGGGAAATTTGAATTCATTCTTCTAGATAAATTTGAATTCAAATTTGTGTTCAACATTCTTCTTGGTACGATTTGTGTTCGACATTCTTCTCGTACGTCCCTCTTCATTCTTCTCGTACGTCCCTTCTTCTTTGTCACTCTTGCTTGTGGTAGGCTATTGTTTCTCACTCTTGCTCATGGGTCATTGTACTCTTAGTTGTAAGAATTCGACCTCTCTCCCTCTACTCCTCTCCTCTTCTCTATGTAGTGCGCAAAACAGTTGAAGGCAACTATCATATAAATGAGGCAAAGAAGGTGGAGTACGCTGAAACTCTAGAGACGTGTCTGCTGGGAAAACAGAAAATTGGGTGGACAAAATTGAAAAATGCTATTCTCACTACAGCCAAGTCAGTTTTGGGGTACAAAAAGAGCAATAAAGAATGCAAGAAAGGGCTACCATACAATGTTTGGTTTGATGCTGAGTGCAAGGCAGCTAGGAATGCACTAAAGGGGATCCCAATGGGGGATGAGAAAAGAGCAGCTGAGAAACAGCTCCATGCACTTACACGTAAAAAAAGACGTGCACATATTGTGAACAAGGAATGGACTGATGCAATTGATTTTATCAAGCATCCTAGAAGAGCATGGAAAGGAATTAAACAAAGGTCAAATGACATTATGGGAGATTTTACAGAAACACAGATGCTGGAATATGCTCAACAGCTCTACACACATCCCAAGGCTCGGCCCATGGTGAGCATACCTCTCAGCAGTAATACTCAGGGTCTTTTCTCATTGAAAGATGTACAAGATGGCCTCAAGAAAATGGTAAATGGAAAGGCAGCAGACACTCTACACCTAGTGGCTGAACTCATTAAGTGGACCAATGAGCACACGTAAAGGCACATAGCAATGGCACTAAATTAGGCTTTGATGAATGGTTTCCCAACAGAATGGCAAGAGAATTGGATCAAACCAATCTACAAAGGGGGTGACCGCAATCAATTAACAAATTACAGAACAATTATGGTATGTTCCACTCTAGCCAAACTATATAGCACAATAGTAGAGGCAAAATTGAGTGCTTGGGCTGAGAAAGAAAATAAAAGAGCAATGGGACAAGCTGGTTTCAGACCAAAACACTGTACAGTGGATCACCTAGTCACTCTTCGAGTTTTGATGGAGGAAAGCCGCCTCAAGGGGAAGCCACTCTTCTGTTGTTTCATTGACTTTAAGAAGGCATTTGATACAGTGCCTAGGGATGTGCTATGGGAGAGAATGGAATGCATAGGGGTGCCCGAGGAAATAAGGTTTGCTATCTTTAGACTTTATGAGAAAGTAAAATGTCAACTAAAATGTAAGGATGGGATGTCACAAGAGTTCTATAGTAATATGGGGGTAAAACAAGGATGTCCGCTCTCACCCACTTTGTTCGGCCTATGCATTGATAGACTTGAGGAGTTGGTGAATGAAGAAGCATGTAAAGATGAGTTATACAGCCCTCATCTAGCAGGTCTCGTGATTTGGTTGCTTCTTTATGCAGATGATGTGGTTGTTTTCACTGATAGTGAAAGTAAGATGCAAAAAATGATGGATATCTTCAACATATTTTGTGCAGAGAGTGGGATGGCTATTAATGTCAACAAAACTAAACTCATGATAGTCAAGACTATACAACCAAGCAGCCCCCTCCAAATCTTATATAAAGGACAACCCATTGAGACAGTGCACTCATTCAAATACTTGGGTATTGAAATCCCCGCCAATAATAGATGGAACAGCTGTGTGCAACGGAGACTTGATGCAGGATGGGCAAAATACTTCCAATTTGAAAATGAGTGCAACAATAGCAATACGAGAAGGTGGCAAGTACGAAATATGATCTTTGGGGCATATGTGATACAGACAGTACTCTACGGAGTAGAGGTATGGGGTGGGAGTATATCTCCATCAACGTGGAATGAGATAGAGAAAATGCAAAAGTCTTTCATTAGGAGGCACCTGGGCATCAAGGCTACTACACCATACTCTTTGTTACTCCTAGAGACAGGATGTATACCCATAGAGCTACATGCTCTGAAGAGAGTACTCAGATACATCACAAAGGTCAAGTCCATGGATAATGAAAGGCTACCAAAGAGAGCATGGAATGAAAGTCAGAAGCTTCAAAAGACAAACAAGGGCAAGATTTTGACATCCGGATGGGCACAGGACCTAAAAAAATGGTTCAAGAAGTGGGAAGTAGAGGAGTATTTAAACTACTCTTCAGAGGAGATTGATGAAGAGGCTTTTCATTATGACTTGCTGAATGCACTACACAGGAAATGGCAAACAGCAGAAAACAAAGATAAATTTGAGTACTATCGCACATATATCAACCCCGAATATTGGTCAATTTATACAGGAAGGGAGACAACAACGTAGAAGTACATATGTACACCTATAGCAGTGCATAAACGGAGGGCTTTAGCCTCACTTCGCACCCGATCACACCAGCTGCAAATAGAAACAGGGGGATGGAAAAAGATGCCAAGGGAGAGTAGAATATGCCAACTATGTGATCAAGGTATGGTTGAAACAGAAGAACACATGGTATTGATATGCCCTCACTATGCACACATTAGGGAAGAGTTCAATCACCTCCTTGAGGGACATAACAAACTGGCTGATTTGCTGCATAAAGGGTCACCTTCAGCTTTAGGAACATTTGTGTATAAGCTCTTCAAGCATAGGAATCCACCTGAATCCTAGAAGGTGGTTTCTCTTTCCACCCTCCCATCTTCGGGAGGAGCTTTCATGTACTTGTGATATTGTATTGCTCAGGTCTCATAGGCCGGTTTTGGTTTTCAGAGGACGATAATATATTCTTCTTCTTCTTCTTCTTCTTTCTCTCTCTCTCTCTCTCTCTCTCTCTCTCTCTCTCTCTCTCTCTCTCTCTCTCTCTAATAGAGCTCCATCTCTAGTCGCATATCTCCCTCTCTCTAGTCGTGTACCTTCCCCTCTCCCTAAAGTCTTCTGATCGCTCCTCTCTCTCTAGTCGTGTACCTTTCTCTCTCGATCACATCTTCTCACCTCTCTTCTCTCTCTGTTCGCATGTCTTCCATTCTAACTCACCTCTCCTCTCTCTCTCTCTCACTCTTCTTTCTCTCTATGTCCTCTTCACTCCCTTCCCTCTTCTCTCACCTGGGGGCCGTGGCCCCCAAGAGTCCTCTCTCTCTCTCTTCCTTCTTTCTCTCTCCTCCCCTCCCCCTCCCTCCTCTCTCTCACTCCTCTCCCTCTCCTCTCATTCCTGGGGGCCGCGGTTGCCAAGGCTTCTATCTCTCTCTCCTCTCCTCCCCTCACTTTCTCTCTCTCTCTCCTCCCCTCATTCCTCTCACTTCTCTCACCTTCTATCTCTCTCTCCCTACCCTCCCCTCACTTTCTCTCTCTCTCCTCCCATCATTCCTCTCACTTCTCTCACCTACCCTCCCCTCACTTTCTCTCTCTCTGTCCTCCCCTCATTCCTCTCACTTCTCTCACATGTGGAGGCCACGGCCGCCAAGACTCCTCCTTCTCTCTCCTCTCTATCCTCTCTCTTCCCTCAATTTCTCTCCCTCCCCTCACTCCTTTGTCTCTCTCTCCTCTCCTATCTCTCTCTCCTCCCCTCCCCTTTCCCTCACTCCCCTCCCTCCACTCACTTTCTCTCTCTCCTCTCCTCCCTCCACTCATTCCTCTCACCCCTGGGAGCCGCGGTCGCCAAGGCTCCTCCTTCTCTCTCCTCTGTCTCCTCACTCCCCTCTCTTCCCTCACTTTCTCTCTCTACTCTCCCTCTCCTCACTCCTCTTTCTCTCTCCCTGCCCTCCCTCCCCTCATTCTCTCTCTCTCTCCTCTCCGTTTCCTCACTCCTCTCACCCTGGGAGCTGTAGTCGCTAGGACCTCTCTTTCTCTCTCCTCTAGCTCCTCTCTCTCTCCCTCCCCTCCCTCCCCTCACTCCTCTCTCTCTCCTCTCTCTCCTCACTTCTCTCTCTTCCCTTACTTTCTCTCTCTACTCTCTCTCATCATTCTCTCTCTACTCTCACTCCTCTTTCTCTCTATCTCTCCTCTCCCTCCCCTCACTCCTCTCACCCTGGGGACCGTGGCCGCCAGGAATTCTCTCCTCTAGTCCACTCACTCCCCTACCCGCCTCACTCCACTCACTACCCACGCAGTGCCTATCCTCCCCTCCCTTACCGTCCCCCATCCCTCTCTACGCTGCCCTCCCTCTCTCAGCCCCACTCAACCCCTACCGCTCAACCCCTCCCGCTAACCCCTCCACCTTAGCCACCCCTCACCCGCTCCTCTCTGCCTCTCTCCCGTTAGCCTCGCTCAACCCCTCCCGCTAGCCCCCGCTTAGCCCCTCCCGCTAGCCCCTCTGCCTCAGCCACCCTCACCCACTCCTCTCTACCTCTCTCCGCCTCAGCCACCCCTCACCTCCTTCTCACACCCCGCCTCCGCCACGCCTCAGCCTCAGCCACCCCTCCGCCTCGCCTCAGCCTCACCTCACTCTCCGCCTCGCCTCAGTCACCCCTCACCTCCTACTCTGCTCCCCCCCCTTTACCGCCGCCTCCCCCTCCCGCCCTAGTAGCTTCCTCCCCTCCATCCCCCCGCCTCGCTCTCGAACCTCTCTCTCTCATACCCCTCTCTCTCTCTCTCTCCTCCCTCCCTCCTTTCCTCCCTCTCTCTCGCCCCTCCACCCCTCCATATCCCCCACCTCGCTCTCGAACCTCTCTCTCTCATACCCCTCTCTCTCTCTCCTCCCTCCCACCTTTCCTCCCTCTCTCTCCCCCCTCCACTTCCCTCTTCCTCCTGGAGGCCGCGGCCCCCAAGGCTCCTCTCCTTCGCTCTAAACTTTCTCTGTCTCTCTAGTTCCTCTCTCTCTTTCTTTCTTTCTCTCTCTTCAAATATACAAAACTTAGATAAAGAATTGATCAAAAAAATTTACAAGTACCTGGAAAAAGTTTGTAACTTTGCTCTTTCTTGCTTTCTTGCTCTTCCTTCCTTGCTTTCTTACTCGTCCTTACTTTCTTGCTTCAATGAATGAAATGAGGGGAGAATGAATGAAGAAGGAAGACTATATATAAGAAAAACTAGGTTTTCCTCCTCCTCTCCTATTGGCTTTCCATTCCTCCCCTCTCTCCTATTGGCTTTCCATTCCTCCCCTCTCCCATTGGCTCCCATTACTCCCCCTCTCCCATTGGACCCCCATCCCTCATCCCAATTTTCCATTGGCCCTCCCCCCATTCATTTCTTCTTCCTCCTCCATCGCCACCACTCCCATCCCACGTTTCCACCACATCCCATACTCCTCCCATTTCCCCATCCCACCCTTCCATTTCCCAAAATCCCATATTTCGCCAACCCACCCTCCTCTTTTTCATCCCCTATTAACTCCCCTCACTCATTTCACTCCCTTATTATCCTACTCCCTTATTACCTCCCCCTCTCCCATTCCATTCCTCCCTCCCCACTGTCACTTCCACTTTCCATTACTCACTTGCCATTTGCAAACTATTAATATATTATTATACTATTTTTTATACTTATTATCATACACCCCTATTACCTCCCCTCTTCCATTCCACTCCTCCCTCCTCACTCTCACTTCCACTTCCCATTACTCACTTGCCATACACATTTGCAAACTATTAATATATTATTATACAATTTTTTATACTATTTGCAAACTTACATGTGGGCAAAATCATAGGTGTCAAAGCGATCCTATCGTGGTCATACAACAACTGTGCTTTTATTCAAGGGCGTAATTATCCTCATCAACAAGCTTATTTCAGCTTTTATTTTGACACAATACTCAAGGTATGAAGTGCATGATTTGTACATGAGGTGTTTACTTTGTTGTATTAAAATTGTTTGCCACACACACACACATATACACATACTGAAAATTTGCTAATATTATCGCATCTACATTTCACCGATGGGCACAAAACTTTGTACACGCCTCAACCTAGGTCGTATTGACTTGCATACAAAGTGGTGCACCCATCCCATAAGTACTTGTTCGGATAACACACCTACAAACGTATTTTATGACGATTGTGCATAACACTAGGAACAAAATGGTGTATAATGTGCGATCGACCATGCAAAGCATATCCAATGGACACAAGACTTTGCATGTTCCTCAACCTAGGTAGTATTGACTTGTGTGCAAAGTGGCATCCCCATCCGATAAGTACTTGTTTGAATAACACACCTAGGATCGTGTTTTTTGATGGTTCTGCATGACACTAAGGCAAAAACGGTATTTAATGCTTGATCGACCATGTAAAGCATATCCAATGGGCACAATACTTTGCACATGCCTCAAAAGAGGTGGTATGGTGTTCCATGCAAAGTGGAACGCCCATTCAATAAGTACTTGGTAGGATAATACACCTGAGAGCGTGTTCTTTGACAGATGTGCATAACACTAGGGGGAAAACGGTGTATAATGCGTGATCGACCATGCAAAGCATAACCGATAGACACAATACTTTGCATGGGCATCAACTTAGTTGAAATTAACTTTCCTGCAAATTGGCTCCCCCATCCGACAATTGTCCATGACACTAAGGCAAAAATGGTGTTTTATGCATGATCGACAATGCAACGCATATCCTATGGTCACAATACTTTGCACACACCTCAACCTAGGTGTTATTGACTTACATGCAAAGTGGCATGCCCATCCCATAAGTACTTGTTCAAATAACACATCTAGGACTACGTTTTTTGACGGTTATGCATGACACTAAGGACAAAAGGGTGTTTAATGCTTGATCGACAATGCAAAGCATATCCAATGGAAACAACATTTTGCACACACCTCTGCCCATGTTGTATTGACTTGCATACAAAGTGGAACCCCCATCCGATAAGCACTTGTTCGAATAACACATCTAGGACTATGTTTTTTTATGGTTGTGCATGACATTGAGGCACAAATGTTGTTTAAAACTAGATATACCATGCAAATCATATCTGATGGGCACAATACTATGCATGCACCACAACCTAGGTGGTATTGAGTTTCATGCAAAGTGGCGTGTCCATCTGATAAGTACTTGATCACATAACATACCTAGCAACATGTTTTTTTCGGATGTACATAGCACTAATGCAAAAATGGTATTTAACGCTCGATCGACCGTGCAAAGCATATTAGATGGGCACAATACTTTTCCTACACCTCAACCTAGATGGTATTGACTTGTGTGCAAAGAGCCATACCCATCCGATAAGTACTTGGTCAGATAAGACACCTAAGAGCGTGTTTTTTTAACGAATGTGCATATCACTGGGGGGGAAACGGTGTATAATGCATGATCGACCATGCAAAGCATATCCGATGGGCACAATACTTTGCAAGTGCCTCAGCCTAGTTGATCTCAACTTGCATGTAAAGTGGAGGCCCCATCCGATAAGTACTTGTTTCAATATCATACCTAGGACCGTGTTTTTTTATGGTTGTGCATGACACTAAGGCAAAAATGGTGTTTTATGCTTGATCGACAATGCAAAACATATCTGATGGGCACAATACTTTGCACACACCTTAAACTAGGTGGAATTAACTTACATGCAAAGTGGCGCGCCCATCCCATAAGTACTTGATCGGATAACATACCTAGCAACGTGTTTTTTTTCGGATGTGCATGACACTAAGGCAAAAATGGTATTTAATGCTCGATCGACCATGCAAATCATATCTGATGGGCACAATACTTTTCCTCTGCCTCAACCTAGGTGGTATTGACTTGTTTTCAAAGAGGAACACCCATCCAATAAGTACTTGGTCAGATAACACACCTAAGAATGTGTTTTTTTACGGATGTGCATATCATTAGGGGAAAAACGATGTATAATGCGTGATCGACCATGCAAAGCATATCCAATGGTCACAATACTTTGCTGGCACCTCAACCTAGTTGAAATAGACTTGCATGCAGAGTGAACCCCCATCTGAGAAGTACTTGTTTGAATAACACACATAGGACCGTGTTTTTTTATGGTTGTGCATGACACTAAGGCAAAAATGGTGTTTTATGCTTGATCGACAATGCAAAGCATATCCAATGGGCACAATACTTTGAGCAGACCTTAAACTATGTGGAATTGACTTACATGCAAAGTTGTGCACCCATCCCATAAGTACTTGTTCAAATAACACATCTAGGACCTTGTTTTTTTCAGTTGTGCATGACACTAAGGCAAAAACGGTGTATAATGTGTAATTGCCTATGCAAAGCATATCCGATGGAAAAAATACTTTGCATATGCCTCAACCTATTTGGTGTTGAGTTTCATTCAAAGTGATGCTCCCATACCATAAGTACTTCTTTGGATAACACACCTAGGAGCGCATTTTTTTACGGTAGTGCATATCACAAGGATGAAAAATGGTGTATAATGCACGATTGACAATGCAAATCATATCCGATGGGCATAATACTTTTCGCACACCTCAACCTAGGTGGTTTTGATTTGTGTGCAAAGAGGTGTCCCCTTCCAATAAGCACTTGTTCGAATAACTCTTCTAGGACTGTGTTTTTTTATGGTTGTGCATGACACTAAGGCAAAAACGGTATTTAATGCTCCCATGACCATGCAAAGCATATCTAATGGGCACATTACTTTGCATAAGCCTCAAAAGTGGTGGTATTGAGTTACATGCAAAGTAATATACCCATATGATAAGCACTTGGTTGGATAACACAACTAAAAGCGTATTTTTTAATGGTTGTGCATGACATTGAGGCACAAACGGTGTTTAATGCGTGATATATCATGCAAAGCATATCTGATGGGCACAATACTTTGCACACATCTCAACCTAGGTGTTATTGAGTTGCATGAAAAGTGGCATGTCTGTCCAATAAGTACTTGATTGGATAACACACCTAGGAGCGTGTTTTTTTATGAATGTGCTTGATACTAAGGCAAAAACTTTATTTCAAGCTCAATTGACCATGCAATGCATATCCTATGGGCGCAATACTTTACTTGCACCTCAACCTAGGTGGTATTAACTTGTTTTCAAAGAGGCACACCCATCCGATCAGTACTTGGTTAAATAACACACCTAAGGACGTGTTTTTTTACGAATGTGCATATCACTAGGGAAAAAATGTTGTATAATGCGTGATCGACCATGCAAAGCATAACCGATGGTCACAATACTTTGTGCACACCTACACCTAGTTGAACTTGACTTGTGTGCAAAGTGGAGCCCCCATCCGATAAGTACTTAATTGAATAACACACCTAGGACCGTGTTTTTTTATGGTTGTGCATTACACTAAGGTGAAAATGGTATTTTATGTTTGATCGACAATGCAAACCATATCTGATGGGGACAATACTTTGCACACACCTTAAACTATCTGGAATTGACTTACATGCAAAGTGGCACACCCATCCCATAAGTAATTGATCGGATAACACACCTAGCAGCGTGTTTTTTAACGGATGTGCATGACACTAACGCAAAAATGGTATTTAATGCTCGATCAACCATGCAAAGCATATCCAATGCACACAATACTTTTCCTACACCTCAACCTAGGTGGTATTAACTTGTTTACAAAGAGGAACACCCATCCGATAAGTACTTGGTCGGATAACAAACCTAAGGGCGTGTTTTTTAAAGGATGTGCATATCACTAGGGAAAGATGGTGTATAATGCATGATCAACCATGAAAAGCATATCCGATGGTCACAATACTTTGCAAAAACCTCAACTTAGCTGCAATTGACTTGCGTGCAAAGTGGAGCCCCCATCTGATAAGTACATGTTTGAATAACACACTTAGGACTATGTTTTTTAATGGTTGTGCATTACACTAAGGCAAAATTTGTGTTTTATGCTTGATCGACAATGCAAAGCATATCCAATGGGCACAATACTTTGCACACACCTTAAACTATCTGGAATTGACTTACATGCAAAGTGGGCACCCATCCCATAAGTACTTCATCGGATAACATACCTAGCAGTGTGTTTTTTTACGAATGTGCATGACACTAAGACAAAAATGGTATTTAATGCTCCATCGACCATGCAAAGCATATCCGATGTACATAATACTTTTTAGACACCTCAACCTAGGTGGTATTAACTTGTTTGCAAAGAGGCATGCCCATCCGATAAGTACTTGGTCGGATAACACACCTAAGGGCATGTTTTTTTACAGATGTGCATATCATTAGGGAAAAAATGGTGTATAATGCGTGATCGACCATGCAAAGCATATCTGATGGTTACAATACTTTGCACGCACCTCACCCTAGTTGAAATTGACTTGTGTGCAAAGTGGAGCCCCCATTTGATGAGAACTTGTTTGAATAACACACCTAGGACCGTGTTTTTTTATGGTTATGCATTACACTAAGGCAAAAACGGTGTTTTATGCTTGATTGACAATGCAAAGAATATCTGATGGCACAATACTTTACACACACCTTTAAATTGTTGGAATTGACTTACATGCAAAGTGTCACTCTCATCCCATAATCACTTGTTTGAATAACACACCTAGGACTGTGTTTTTTGACAGTTGTGCATGACACTAAGGCAAAAACGGTATTTAATGCTCCCTCGACCATGCAAATCAAATCCGATGGGCACAATACTTTGCATGATCCTCAACCATGGTGGTATTTCATTGCACACAAATTGGTACACCCATCCGATAAGCACTTGGTCGGATAATACACTTTTATGGTTGTGCATGACATTGAGGCACAAACGGTATTTAACGCATGATATACCATGCAAAGCATATCTGATGGGCACAATACATTGCACACACCTCAACCTAGGTGTTATTAATTTTTATGCAAAGTGGCATGTCCATCTGATAAGTACTTGATTAGATAACACACCTAGGAGCATGTTTTTTACGAATGTGCTTGGCACTAAGGCAAAAATGGTATATTTAAAGCTCAATTGACCATGCAATGCATATCCGATGGGCACAATACTTTACTTGCACCTCAACCTAGGTGGTATTGACTTTTTTGCAAAGAGGCACACCCATCTGATAAGTACTTGGTCAAATAACACACCTGAGGGCGTGTTTTTTTATGGATGTGCATAACACTAGGGGGAAAATGGTGTATAATGCGTGATCGAACATGCAAAGCATATCTGATGGGCACAATAATTTGCACACACATCAACCTAGTTTAACTTGACTTGTGTGCAAAGTGGATCCCCCATCCGATAAGTACTTGTTTGAATAACACACCTAGGACCGTGTTTTTTTAAGGTTGTGCATCACACTAAGGCAAAAATGGAGTTTTATGCTTGATCGACAATGCAAATCGTATCCGATGGGCACAATATTTTGCATGCACCTTACGCTAGGTGTAATTTACTTACATGCAAAGTGGCATGCCCATCCCATAAGTACTTTATTGGATAACATGCCTAGTAGCGTATTTTTATACGGATGTGCATGACCCTAAGCCAAAAATGGTATTTAATGCTCCCTCGACCATGCAAAGCATATCCAATGGGCATAATATTTTTCATGTGCCTCAACCATGGTGGTTTTTCATTGCATGCAAATTGGTACACCCATTCAATAAGTAGTTGGCCGGATAACACACCTAAATGCATGTGTTTTTATGGTTGCACATGACATTGAGGCACAAACGGTGTTTAATGCGTGATATACCATGCAATGCACATCCGATGGGCACAATGATTTGCGCCCACCTCAACCTAGGTGTTATTGAGTTGCATGAAAGGTGGAGTGTCCATCAGATAAGTACTTGATAGGATAACACATCCAGGACCGTTTTTTGTTATGAATGTGCTTGACACTAAGGCAAAAATGGTATTTAATGCTCAATCACCCATGCAATGCATATCCAATGGGCACAATACTTTATCTGCACCTCAAAATAGGTGGTATTGACTTGTTTGAAAAGAGGCGCACCCATCCGATAAGTACTTGGTTGGATAACACGCCTAAGGGTGTGTTTTTTTACGGATGTGCATATCACTAGGGGAAAGATGGTGTATAATGTGTGATCGACCATGCAAAGCATATCCAATGGTCACAATACTTTGCACGCACCTCAACCTAGTTGAACTTGACTTGTGTGCAAATTGGGGCCCCCATTTGTTAAGTACTTTTTTGAATAACACACCTAGGACCGTGTTTTTTTATGGTTGTGCATCACACTAAGGCAAAAACGGTGTTTTATCTTTGATCAACAATGCAAAGCATATATGATGGGCACAATAATTTGCACGCACCTTAAACTAGGTTGAATTGACTTACATGCAAAGTGGCTCGCCCATCCCATAAGTACTTTATTGGATAACATACCTAGCAACGTGTTTTTTTTACGGATGTGCATGACAATAAGGCAAAAATGGTATCTAATGACCATGCAAAGCATATCTGATGGGCACAATATTTTTCCTCTACCTCAACCTAGGTTGTATTGACCTATTTGCAAAGAGGAACACCCATCCGATAAGTACTTAGTCAGATTACACACCTAAGGGCGTGTTTTTTTACAAATGTGCATATATCACTAGGAAAAAAATGTTGTATAATGCGTGATCGACCATGCAAAGCATATCCGATGGTCACAATACTTTTCATGCACCTCAACCTAGTTGAAATTGACTTGTGTGCAAAGTGGATCCCCCATTCAATAAGTACTTGTTGGAATAACACACCTAGGACCATGTTTTTTTATGGTTATGCATGACACTAAGGCAAAAACGCTATTTTATGCTTGATCGACAATGCAAATCATATCCGATGGGCAAAATACTTTGCACGCACCTTTAAATCAATAGAATTGACTTACATTCAAAGTGCCGCTCTCATCCCATAATTACTTGTTCGAATAGCACACCTAGGACCGTGTTTTTTTACGGTTGTGCATGACTTTCAGGCAAAAACGGTATTTAATGCTCCCTTGACCATGCAAAGCAAATCCGATGGGCACAATACTTTGCACGAGCCTCAAACATGGTGGTATTTCATTGCATGCAAAGTGGTACACGCATCCGATAAGCACTTGGTCGGATAAGACACCTATAAGTGTGTTTTTTTATGGTTGTGCATGACATTGAGGCACAAACAGTGTTTAATGCATGATATACCATGCAAAGCATATTTGATGAGCATAATACTTTGCATGCACCTCAATCTAGGTGTTATTGAGTTGCATGCAAAGTGGCGTGTCTGTTCGATAAGTACTTGATTAGATAACACACCTAGGACCATGTTTTTTTACGAATGTGCTTGACACTAAGGCAAAAACAGTATTTAAAGCTCAACTGACCATGCAATGCATATCCGATGGGCAATACTTTACCTGTACCTCAACCTAGGTGGTGTTTACTTGTTTGCAAAGAGGAACACCCATCCGATAATTACTTGGTCAGATAACACAGCTAAGGGCGTGTTTTTTTACGGATGTCCATATCACTAGGGGAAAACAGTGTATAATGTGTGATCAACCATGCAAAGCATATATGATGGGCACAATACTCTGCACACACATCAACCTAGTTGAACTTGACTTGCATGCAAAGTGGATCCCCCATCCAATAAGTACTTGTTTGAATAACACACCTAGGACCGTGTTTTTTAATGGTTGTGTATCACACTAAGTCAAAAATGGTATTTTATGCTTGATCAACAATGCAAAGCATATCCGATGGGCAAAATACTTTGCATACACCTTCAACTAGGTGAAATTGACTTACATGCAAAGTTTTGTGCCTATGCCATAAGTACTCGTTCAAATAACACATCTAGGAGCATGTTTTTTTTACAGATGTGCATGACACTAAGGCAAAAATGGTGTGTAATGCATTATTGCCTATGCAAAGCATATCCGATGGGAACAATACTTTGCATATGCCTCAACCAATGTTTTGTTGAGTTTCATGCAAAGTGACGCGCCTATACCATATGTACTTGTTCGGATAACACACCTAGGAACACGTTTTTTGACGGTAGTGCATATCACAAGGATGAAAATGGTGTATAATGTGTTATTGATAATGCAAATCATATACGATGGACACAATACTTTGTGCACACCTCAACCTAGGTAGTATTAACTTGTGTGCAAAGAGGTGGCCCCATCCAATAAGCACTTGTTCGAATAACACACCTAGGACCATGTTTTTTTATGGTTGTGCATGACACTAAGGCGAAAACGATATTTAATGCTCCCTCGACCATGCAAATCATATCCGATGGGCACAATACTTTGCATGCTCCTCCAAAGTGGGGGTATTTAGTTGTATGCAAAGTGGTACACCCATACGATAAGCACTTGGTCGGATAACACACCTAAAAGTGTGTTTTTTAATGGTTGTGCATGACACTGAGGCACAAACTGTGTTTTATGCGTGATATACCATGCAAAGCATATTCAATGGATGTAGTACTTTTCATGCACCTTAACTTAGGTGGAATCGATTGCCATGCAAGTGGCATGTCCATTCGATAAGTACTTGATTAGAAAACATACCTAGCGATGTGCATGACACTAAGGTAAAAATGGTATTTCATACTCGATCGACCATGCAAAGTGTATCCGATAAACACAATTCTTTGCATGTGCCTCAAATGCAGTGGCATTGAGTTGCATGCAAAGTGGTACTCCCATTCGATAAGCACTGCACCTCAAACTAGGTGTTATTGAGTTGCATGCAAAGTGGCATGTCCATCTGATAAGTACTTGATCGGATAACACACCTACAAGCGTGTTTCATTACGAATGTGCTTCACTAAGGCAAAAATGGTATTTAATGCTCAATCGACCATGAAATGCATATTTGATGGGCTCAATACTTTACCTACACCTCAACCTAGGTGGTATTGACTTGTTTGCAAAGAGACACACCCATCCGATAAGTACTTGGTCAAATAACAAGCCTAAGGGCGTGTTTTTTTACGAATGTGCATATCACTAGGGGAAAAACGGTATATAATGCATGATCGACCATGCAAAGCATATCCGATGGTCACAATACTTTGCACACACCTCAACCTAGTTGAAACATACTTGCATGCAAAGTGAGCCCCCACCTAAGAAGTACTTGTTTGAATAACACTCCTAGGACTTTACCAATCAAGTACTTATTGGAGTTGCATGCAAAGTGGCAGGAGCGTGTTTCATTACGAATGTGCTTCACTAAGGCAAAAATGGTATTTAATGCTCAATCAACCATGCAATGCATATTTTATGGGCACAATACTTTACCTGCATCTCAACCTAGGTGGTATTGATTTTTTGCAAAGAGGCACACCCATCCGATAAGTACTTGTTCGGATAACACACCTAAGAGCGTGTTTTTTTCAGATGTGCATAACACTAGGGGAAAAACGGGGTATAATGCATGATCAACCATTGAAAGCATATCTGATGGGCACAATACTTTGCACGCACCTCAACCTAGTTAAACTTGACTTGAATGCAAAGTGGATCCCCCATCCGATAAGTACTTGTTTGAATAACACCCCTAGGACCGTGTTTTTTTATGATTGTGCATCACACTAAGGCAAAAACGGTGTTTTATGCTTGATCGACAATGCAAAGCATATCTGATGGGCACAATACTTTACACACACCTTTAAATTGGTGGAATTGACTTACATGCAAAGTGGTGCTCTCATCCCATAATCACTTGTTCGAATAACACACATAGGACCATGTTTTTTTACAGTTGTGCATGATACTAAGGTGAAAATGGTGTATAGTGCATGATTGCCTATGCAAAGCATATTTGATGGGCATAATACTTTGCATATGGCTCAACCTATGTGGTGTTGAGTTTCATGCAAAGTGATGCACCCATACCATAAGTACTTGTTCGAATAACACACCTAGAAGCATGATTTTTGACGGTAGTGCATATCATAAGGACAAAAATGGTGTATAATGCATGATTGACAATGCAAATCATATCCAATGGGCACAATACTTTGCATGCACCTCAACCTAGGTGGTATTGACTTTTGTGCAAAGAGGTTTCCCCATCCGATTGGTATTGACTTTTGTGCAAAGAGGTTCCCCCATCCGATAAGCACTTGTTTGAATAACACACCTAGGACCGTGTTTTTTGACGGTTGTGCATGATACTATGGCAAAAATGCTATTTAATGCTTTCTCGACCATGACAAGCATATCCGATGGGTAGAATACTTTGCATGTGCCTCAAGAGTGGTGGTATTGAGTTGCATGCAAAGTGGTACACCCATCTGATAAGTACTTGGTCGGATAACACACCTAAAAGCATGTTTTTTAATGGTTATGCATGACATTGAGGCACAAACAGTGTTTAATGCATGATATACCATGCAAAGCATAGCCGATGGGCACAATACTTTGCACGCACCTCAACCTAGGTGTTATTAAGTTGCATGCAAAGTGGCATGTCCATATGATGAGTACTTGATCAGATAACTTCTCCCACCAATAAATTAAGTACTAATTAAAAATTATAATAAATGAGTAGATTATTAAAAAGAGACTAATATTTATGTAATTGTTACTGCTGCAGCTTGCTTGCAATGGACTCTCAAAATGGAGATGGCTATAGATTTTGTTCCAAGGATGGATGTGATTTTATGTAGCAAAAGAGAAGTAGTTGCATTTGCTACAATCCATGATAGTGATCCCAATTCAGTTTTCCACTTTCGAAGACTTGGCAAAGATAAGGTGGTAGTTACTATATCAAAGATTCTTAGCGCACATGTTGAGCTAAAGTATAAATGTGGAGATATGGAAATCCTTGGAGATGTTATGCCCTACAATACATCCAACAAATCATTTATAGCATGGGACAAAGACGAGACTTATGCAATAGACATTATCAAGAATACAAAGTACACCACCTTGGATTTTACTATAGGGGACATTTTACAAATGAGATCATTTGCAAATAAGAATGTAGCAGAAGGTGAAGTATTGGGATTTGAACAAGTGGAGCAATGATCATTTGCACAGATGAGGATTCTAAAAGTCACTGATGATGGTATGGTTGATAACATAACATCCTTATAAGATCCCTACTATGAGGTAGGCAAGAATATGAGATGGAGCATGCAATTTTCAAACATGAGAAAGAGGCATGTGGTTTTCAATGATAAAGACAAGGTATACTACAATATCAAAGGACCTAAAAAGCGTGTCCATGTGCCAAGCTATAGTACTCAATTATAGAAGTGACATCTTACCTAGAGTGGATGAGTTCATTGGTTTTGAGAAACAAAAATATTTTAGAAGTGAAGCCTTATCTGGGGTGGATGAATTCTTGCACAGTGAGAAGGGCAAAGGTTTCAATAGTGATGTCTTGTTAGGTGTGGATGAGTTCATGCATATTAACAAACCTAGTTTCAATCAAGTTTGTGGATTTGTGAAAGCCATGCAAGATGTCCCAATGAGCAATGATCTCTCAGGAGTGGAAGAGATTCAAGGTTCTCAATACTCTCGTAGAATATTGAATTCATTGAATGGTCCTAACCGTATGTTAAAAATGAGGATGAGATCAATAGAGGATTATTCAGTATTTAACTTTGATTGTGATATGGCCAAGGATGCAACGACCAATCATGGATGCTTGGTTACAAACAAATGTGAGGAGAAGAAGTGCATAGATACAGATAACAACGTGCACGAGGAACGAAAACGGTCATACAAATGCATGAAGAGAAAGCGAATCCAAGCAAATCCACAAAAGCAACCAAAGAGGAAGAGAGTAATGAAGGAGGAGAACATGTTAAATGCATTGGGATATCTATGTTGCAAGCGAAGATGTATGCGCTTCATTGATCTTGCAGACATCAGGGAATGTAGAGGACACATGTGTCAAAGAAGAGGAAGCGAAAGAAATGAATACCTTCTCACAAGTCTCTCTTGCTTTCTTTAGAATGGCAATAAAGGCTAAGTTCAAGACAAAAGGTAAAACCTCTCATAAATGGAAAAAATATTTGCAATAAGGCATATCGCAATATTACTAGATTATCCCATGGTACATATTGGGATTTAGTCACCAAGGCAAAGGGCGGCAAAAAATTTAGCATTCACGGTAATAGAGGAGGTCCAAATCAAGAATCTCAATTGTCAGGGCACTAGCAATTTTGCAAGACTTCGTACATGAAAATGCTTTACCTCAACTCCATATATCTACCAACTCCCTAACGGTGATGCAATCACTGAAATGCACCTTCCAATGGGCTTGACAAAGCTCGAAGTATTTGACTCTATTGCAGAAAAGCAAAGGCAAAGAGGGGATGCCGTGGCTTCTTCTCGTACTTTGTATACTCTTTGGAAGAAGAACTTTGGATATGTTAAAATCCCAAAGAGGCAAAAAATGTCAAAGTGCAATGTCTGTGATGATTTAAAGCGAGCGATTGAGAGTGCAACATGTCTAAATGAAAGGGAATTATACAAAAAACCAAAAATCTCATCATGACCTTATTCGACATTCTAGACAAAAATATGCATTTTGGAAGGAGCAAGCTATTTCGCATCCCGATGACTACATGTGCCTTATTGTAGATGGCATGGATCTAAATACAACAACATTGCCTCGTTTTGTTGCCACTCCACCTAAATTACAAGGAAAGAACTTTCTAAAGACACATTTATGTGGAGTGTTAGTGCATGGAATTAAGTTTTTTGTAGATATATGGATTGATTCCTCGCATCTATATGATAGCAATCAAGTTGTAACATCTATTATGAAGGCAATTCACAATGTACATGTAGAAAAAGGTCGCCTACCACTAACTTTGAGAATACAAGCTGATAATTGCTGGCAAGAAAATAAGAATGTACTCATGTTTGCATTCTGCTCAATGCTAGTTGCTCATCGAATCTTCAATGAGGTCAAATGTGGATTTTTGTATGTTGGGCATACACATGAGAATATCAATCAGATTTTTAGCACAATCTCAAGAGAGCTTAAATGCAAGGATGTGGAGACAATAGATGACTTGGTACGAAGATGTGGGAGGCAAGTTGGTGGTTGTAAGGAAAGTACGATATGTGAGAGGCTCAAAAGAATGTATGATTGGAAGAGCTTCATTCTACCTTTCATACAAACGGGTGGTGATGCATTGATAGGTCATACCAATCCACACTACTTTTGTCTTTTTTTTAAAGATGAAAAACCTGTAATGCAATGGCAACAGTATTGCCATGATACAAAATGGGAAGCCAAAGAACCTTACAATATCTTAACTTCAATTCCTAGCAAGCAAAGGTATCCAACATGGGCTCCTATACAAGAATTCAATGAGAGGTCTAACTCTGAAATAGAAGGATTAAAAGCATTTATTACATACCAAGAGGAAATGCTCCGGAGATATCCTAATTCGAAGCCTACTTGGAGAGAGCACACTACCACTGTAATTAACAAGACATGAAAATTAATAAAGGACCTTGAGAGAATGCGAGGCTCAAAGGATGTCAAGGAAAACTGAAATATATTTTGGCCAAATGTTTATAACGATTTGCACCCAACTCCAGTCTTGAAAAATGAATTTGTATCATTACTCCCACGTCCATATTGTGGACCGAAGAAGAGGGAGTTTATGCCACAAGTAGATATAGAGGTCAATTGTTTTGTTGTAGTTCGGCCATTAGATGATGAATATGAGAATGTGAAGTTTTGGGTTGCAAAAGTAGTTGATGTGCAAAGAGATGATCAAGGGAGAGCTACAACATTTACAGTGGTATGGTATGAGCCAAAGGGCAGGAAGGAGAATATGGATAACAACACATTGTATACTAATTGTATAATGAAGGAGTGGGTCCCAAATGATGAAGCGGTCTCACAAGTTTCAATGAAAACAATCATAGTGTCTTGGCATTCAAGGGCAAAGAAATTAAAGAAGTGCATGGGATATGAGGTAGAAGGAAAAATAAAAATACTACAGCAAAGTATTTTACATATACATGAATTTTTAAGGATGCTCGCCATGGAGGAAGTAGAAGGAGATAGTGCAAATGAAGAACGTCCATGATTAAAGCTTTGTATTGAATTCCATTGAAGGATTTTATTTGGGTACTAGGCAAGAAGCCAATTGACAATTATAATCATATATTATTAGACTAGTAGGTGCAACTGTACTGAGTCATCACCTCCTATGTCAAATGAGAGTCAAAATATGCACTGGATGTCACCCAAGGGGCAAGGCTTGGCAAGACAATAGGGAGTTAATGCAAATGGCACCTGGCAAGCGACTGTCACATTGAGCAATAAGACAACGGGGAGTCAATGCAGATGGCATGAATTCAGGCTCTTTAAGAGCAACAATTTTGTAAACATATGTTCAATCTATATCATTTTATACAAAGACTCCAGCTGAGAGCAATGTCTCTTAATGTAATCATATAATGATAACTATAATTGCTATTATAATTCTTTGGTTCAATACAAAACTTGGGTCTTATGGCATCATATAGTCTTTTTTCTATTTATTAAAAGTTTTAAATTTGTGCATATTATGAGTGACAATGCTATTTACATGAAATATTTAACTCTCCTTTCATGGATTTATAAATTTATCATGTTAAGGAAAAATATTAAAAATAATTAAATTAACAAATAACTTAGGAATAGCTAGAATTTCTAAAATAGGATTATTTCACATTCTTGCATGTTAGTGCAAAAGTATATATTAAAAAAACAAGATTTTTATGTGAATATGATAGTGCCACAAAGTGAACTTTTGATTTGGGAAGAATATTTTTAGAAAGTAAAATTTTGATTCGGGAAGGACATTTTCACAAAGTAAACTTTTCATTTGGGAAGGATTTTTGGGCTTCGTCCAAAAACAATAGAAAAAGTCCAAAATTAATGAAATAGGTGTTAAAGGGACACTTGCTAAAGTAAAATGACATTTAAAATGGGTAGTTGCAGCAAAGTAGTTATGCATCATCTAGTAGCAGGCAGGGTGATGATAGAAATGAGCACCTTTATGTGATGCAACACATGGTTAACTCTATGAAAGAAAATGCTACAGATTGCAAAAAGGTTTGGTTTGTTGGTTCAAGTGCTTCTAACCACATGACCAATCATGATGAGTGGTTTAGTGATGTCAAAATTTTGGAAAAGATAGGGTATGTTGAAACATGTGATGACACTGCACATCCAATTGCACAGGTTAGTAAAGTGCCACTAGCTATGCATGATGGTAGAACAAATCACTTGTCATATGTAGTTCATGTTCCTAATATCACCAAGAACTTGGTTTCAATGAGCCAAATGGTTGAGCCAGGTTTGCAGGTTAGATTCAATCCTGATGGATACTTTGTTGAGGATCTAAAAGATCAGTGCTGCTTCGTTGTGCAAAAGGCAACAAAAATGGCAGAATACTTACCTTGGATGTTGATATCCCAGAGGTTGAAGCTACTATGTTTGTGCATGTAAGAGGTGTCATCGTGCAAATCCTGAAATATGGCACAAGCACAACGGGAACATGAGTATACAGTGGCTAAAAGCTATGCAAATGTAGAGAATTGTTGTAGGTTTGCCTAAATTCAAAGTGGATGGAATGCAACAGGTATGTCAAGCATGCTAGACATGCATTTCCATGGAATGCTGAAAGTAAGCAACATAGCTTTGGAAGTGATTCACTTAGATGTGCGAACAACCAAAGCTGCTTCTATTGGTAAATGCCACTATTATGTGATTTATTGATGATCACACTAGAATGGTGTGGGTCTATTTTGTGAAGCATAAAAGTGAAGTGTTTAGTCACTTCAAAGCCCTTAAGGCTATGGTTGACAAAAGGGCATGCAGATAAAAGTGCTAAGATCTAATAGAGGGGGAGAGTATTTCTCAGATGAATTCAATGATTATGTGAAAGAGCAGGGAATTTAGAGAAAGTACTCATGCCGATCTACCCCTCAACAGAATGGAATTGCAAAAACAAAGAACACACACATTGAAGAATCCACAAGGGCTGTGCTGAATGAGAAAAAGACGCCTGATTACTTTTGGGCTAAAGTAGTAGCAACTAATATGTACATTATGAATAAAACCCCCACTATACTTGTCCATGGCATGACGCCTAAAGAAAAATATATAGACAACCAAATATTTTTTCCTTGAAAGTATTTGATTGTATAGCTTATATTCATGTTCCTAATAAGAGGAGAACTAAGCTAGATCCAAAGGCATAGAAGTGCATCTTCATTGGTTATTCTTTACAAGAGAAAGTGTATTGATGAAATGAGTTGCTAGTCATTAGGGAAAAAGGGAACTCATTTTGGGGCCCTATAAGAAATTCACTATTTTTTTATTTATTTCTCTCCTAAAAGACCTCAAAATTAGTAAAATACGGAAACGTGGCTCAGAACTGTCAATAAGGACTACAAAACTGTCAATTCAAAAAGGAATAAGATAATCTTTTGTCTGACTAACACGATTTTGCATTAAATATCTCCTTAGATTTTTTTTTGTTTACCAAAGATTCCACATCTCTTTTGCCGACGTGTGTAGGCCTTTCATAAAGAATCCATCACTGAACTTGGTGATTGCAAGTTTTCAAAATATTCACATGGATACCGCCACACTTCCACGATTCATGTTACAAAATGACTATGAGATTGAAAAACAAACTTCGCAACCTCAGAAGCACAAAAAATGGCCGATACTAGTGAGTCACTATCTCAGAAGAAGCGATTACACCATCTTCACATCGACTTAGAAGAACAATATGCTCCAGCACAAAAAAGACAAAAGGATACGGTGTTGAATGCTCAACAGCGGGAAAATATGAGAAGAGAAGGGCTTCAACATATTGACTTATGGTGCGATGGAAGCATATATCCAAAATGTCAAGTAAAAAACTCTACACCTCCATTTGTCAATCCCACCACATTACTGAGGTTTGCCGGCGATGGGCAAAATGGACTTCTTGATTATATTTTAGCGCAGTCTGCATTTTGCGGAAACGTATAAAATGATGTACCTACAAGAAAAGGGAGCCAAGATGCAGGAGATAGCCATTCGTGCAAGATTGGAGCAGCAGTTGCAGAATGAAATTGAGGAGCATTCAAAGAGTAAAAACGAGTTGACAAGAGCAAGAAAGAAGAGAACCGTGCTTGGAGACAGACTACGTACTAGGAAGATTAAAAACATTGCAAATTTGAAGGCTGGGACTGGTGGATGCAAGCGACGAATTCAGGAAGCAAGGTTAGATTGAAATTTATCATTTTGTATACTCAAAAAGGCTCTCTTCCAGACTATATCTATTTCGTCGATTGTCGCAAAACAAGAATGGAGGTGCTGAATGATATAGGCATATTGTGTTGTTACTATAGGAAATTATTGGAGCCTGCAAAAGAAAATATGGACCCGAACCTTCTTCCTATTAAACAAATGAAAGGATTTCTTTCTTGCGGTGTAGCAAAAGGTTTGATTGAGGAAAAAAAATACAAAACAGTCAAATGCAATGTTGTAGAGGACTTTGTATCCAATAATCAAGTTGATGGCACTATAATCCAAGAGGCTCTTGATGTTAGTGGAGTTAGCAGGAAGGGATATAGTTCGATTTTCCATGCGATATCCTCAACTTTGAAAGATCAAAGGATTAAACGAGTTTTACTACCAAATCCAGCAACCGTGTGGAGGATAAGAGGTCATTTGAATGAAAGTATAGATGAATTTATTGGGCAATATATCCATATTGAAGAAATATTTCATGGTGGTAAAGGAACCACTGTGTATGATCCTTGGAACAATAAGTGATTGCTCCTGTGGCTTCTCGTCCTCAGCATTAGGTGCTTCATCTGTGGCATCAAGGTGTATGACACTCCAACAGCATGGAAAAGGAAAAAAAAGGTCAGAATTCTAGATTGGTTTCAATGTTTTTTGACATATATTTCTTCCATCCATTGGATTTTTTATGTCCAAATGTCTTCACTCAGCTCCACCCTTCTTGTTACATTTTCAATTTATACTGTCCAAGAATGTGGTAAATCACCCAGGAATTTGATTGGAGATGGATATGAATAGAAACTAGAAATTTGCAACAAAATGCGAGGAGAGTGGTTTATAAATCTCTAAATAGCCCATATCGCATTTTGCTGCAAATTCCTGTTGTTGATACATTCCTCATGAAAAGTTTCACTCAGCTCCAGCATTTCTCTTGCATATGAGATCATACTGTCCAGGAATCACTGAGATGAACCTAGTGTTTGATTTGACATGCATATGAACAGAACTAGAGAATTTGCAACAAAATGCGAGGAGAGTGCTTTATATTTTCCAAATGGTCTCCCATCGCATTTTGCTGCAAATTCCTGTGTCTGATTTGGTTCTCACTTCTACCTCATTGTTTTGCTATCTTTAGCCCTGTGAAATTCTTCCTTGATGATGAGAAATGTTTTTGCTTTGGAACAGCTGGCTCCCAGGCCCCACCTTTCAAGAGGAAGCTGGACTTTTCTGCTGCTATTATTAGACCACAGCAATCACCAGGTGAGTCATGAGAGGTCATGAAGGAATTATCTGGTGATATCCAATGCATTCACTGATTGCATATGTCAGCATATAGAATTCATAGTATATAAGTTTTTGAACAGGCAAAAAGAAGAGACTGGAGCAGAGTGCTGATTCTTCCATCACAAAACAAATGGAACCAGAAGAGGACAAGTCTCCAGATTTGCTCCTATTTGAGTTTCTTCACAAATGCAAGGCTCACAGTAACTTCCATATATACCATAGTATTTTCAACATGGAGTTCACAGAGGTAGGAAGAATTGTGGAAGGAGAAAAGGTTGAGGTACCATGTGAATAGAAGATTTGACAGCCTGCCTAATCAATATAAATTCAACTGTAACTTGCACACCAGAAAGTGCAGAGTGCTTGAGGAAACCATGGCATTCCTTATGTACATTGTCTTCAGTCAGGAGTCTTTGGATGAACAAGGGCAGGAGATTGAAGAAGAAGACACGTCTGAAGCAGAGGAAAAGGAGGATGTTTCTTTGGTCACAGAAATGGCAGAGCAAGAAGAAGATATCAACCTTCAGGATGAGGGGCTGCAAGTGGCTGCTCTTGACCTTGTTCAACTGAGGAAAAAAACTCTGAGGGGAGCAGAGCCAGTTGAAGATTTTGATGTTCAGAGCAGCAACTATGCAGTGCCCATGCTTCCAGGTGTCTTGATTGGTGGAAAAGATCATGTTTTCCTCCATGATATAGAGTGTATGTTCAATTTGAGGGAGGACTATGCCATTTCCCTTATTGCCCAGGCTTCAAGGCTTGACAAGGAGGTTGGCATAGAGGATGACCATTCACTACTGGCTTTGGAAACAATTTTTGATCCTGTAGAGGCCCTTACATTTTGTTTCAAAGAGGCTGAAAAGTTCCAAGAGCCAGATGAAGCTGCCTTCCAGCTCACACAGGAAGCTATGAATCTCTCAGCACTATACACAGAAAAGCCTAAAGAAGAGGCTGGACAAGAGGGGAGAGGGATAAATCTTTGGAAAGATGAACTGCTTGTTGTTGATGAAAATGAGAAGGTACTTCAAATCAAAGACTTTGACTTCTGCTTAACTTTGTTTTTGTAGGTTGTGTATTGTCTCACTCCAATCTTTTGATATGCGGCGGCTACAAATTGAGGATGACACATTCCTCCAGAGATCAAGTGGAAGCAGGCCGGTTGGGTTTCGCAAAATGTCAGGCCTAGCTCATTATATTCATGATCTAGGCAGTGCCAAGATCTTGATTTACCATAGGCAGTTGAGCAACAATGGAGAAGCCATTGTTTACTTCTTAAAATGTTTGTCCAGGGATTTAGGTGGACATGTTCTTTCATGGCAAAAGGAAAAGATCATTTTGATAGAGAGGTTGTCTGCCATAGATATATTTGGAGATTATCTGAATAAGCAGGCCTCTAGGGCCGCTTACTTTTTGTCTTACACTTCTTATGCATTAGCATGTGGTGTTAAGGAGCCCAAATGTCTGGAGGGCTATGGAAAACACCAGCTCATAAGGTTTCGAGAGCCACCCATGATTGCATTAGGCCACACAGTCCAAGAAGAGGAACAGGTGGAGATAGCTGAAGAAAAGGATACCCCTCCCAGACAAGCAACAGAGGCAAGCATTGATAAACAGACAGTCGACATCAAGCCAATAAAGAAGAAAAAGACTCCAATCAAGATCAAAAAGAGAGTTCCGATCAGCAGGCCCTGGGAGAAATAGGATTTAGTCATCAAATATAGCACAAACATTATATTAAAGTTGAACTGATTTGTACAAAGTCTTTGATATCTGGTATGATCTTGTATAAATGAACAATAAGTTGAAGATGAAATGATTTGTACATTTAGATAGAGTGGTGTCGTTACATATTAAACAAACAATATATTGAAATTGTGAACAAATTGTATTAAGTTTAGATCATATGTTCACAAAAGAAATACTTTTGATGCATAACACCAAGAGTCACTTGTTCCACAAAAAAAAATTCTATTGAATGAGTTTGAAAACATGTGGACATAACACCAATAAGTTACAAATGAGTCCTATTCATGTTTACTTGTCCATTTATGGTTTCTAAATATCTTCAATTCCCTCCATTGTCTATGTCTCTCTGCTGCAATTGAATTGTCTAGAGCTTGTCTTCGTCTTTGCTTTTGGCCTGGAAGAAAAGCAAGCTTGATTTTGGAGCTAGCAACTTTTCTTTTAGCATGCAGCCTCTGTAGTATGCCTCAGTAAAACCATTGGAAGACTTCCTTCAGACTATTTGCCTTCTGACTCCCTCCATAGTGTTGTGTGTGTCTGAAAAATGCATTACGTGCCATGTAGTGAGACTTCTCCATGCCTTGGGTAGACCAGATTGCTGGGCATCCATAATTTTTGACAAAATAGGGAAGGTGGTTGTATATGATATGCTGTAAGACATAAGAATGCATAGTAAGTAATAAAAAAAAGAGGATCACACTTAAGTAAAAGAAAAAGACAGAACCTTACCATGTAGTGAGTTATATTGCAGGTTGTCCACGCGTCTTTCATTGACTTCCCAAAATGTTTAATTGCCTCCTCAAAGTTCTTGTAATCACTCTTTGTCCATGTTACTTTGTCATAGAACATGAAGAGTTGATCAAGAGACGTCCACACCTCTGCCTTCCTATTTCGTGCTTCCCCATCTGCCTCATGATCTTTCACTGCATTATGGACTTGCTTCCACAATCCATAATTAATCTTTGAAACTGTTCTACCTTGCCTTACTTGCTTACTGTGTTTGGGTCGAGACAAGAATCTTCTTGCCTTAACACCACCAATAGAGGGCTTGATTGGTACCTCCTTGCCATTGGTAGACTTTTTAAAATCCTTTGTGATTTGAACATCTCCTCCATGCAGACCTATATCGGATAACACTTTTTCCAATGCTTGAAGAGAATCCTTTCTATTTTTTTCGGGACGGAGTTTCCAAGCAAATCCAATATATAAAAATACCAATTTCTCAATAATTCGACATAGACCATGCAATGTGCAGATGTGAACATTACATAGTGGAATGTCCAGAATGGCCTTGAAGTCAGGGTCAACTTTATCTCTATTAGGTGCTCTCTTCCACCATTTTGAATCCATTACTTGAGCTGATTCTTTGCAGTAAAGACAAGGAGACTTTGAGTTGCCTCCTTTACTAATGTTATACATGCACTTAAGTGTTTTAAGATCCCTGGCCATGTGCCACTCTACTTGAAAATCACCTTTTCCTGCAACATGGAGATTCTCGCCTTGCACTTGTCTTTTGATTATTCTTGGTATTTCCGTGTGGTGAAACAACCAATCTAGTGTTTCATGGTCTTCGGTCTTCACCTGCCAGATTATAGAAAACAAAAGTATTACTATAACAGATTTGAAAACAATGACCAAAATCAAGTATAAAACAAAAAATGATCATACCTGGAACGAGCCTAACCACCATATGTGTTTCTCTGACTGCACACTAAAATACTTCGAACTCGCTTCAGTCAATGATGTATCAATTGCTCCATTCATCAATATAATAGTAACTCTTTCCATTTTCTTTTCCTTTACAACCTCACACTCATCCAGTTTGATAACAAATTTCAAAATGCCTTTGCACTCCTCAAATGTTATTCCATAAAACTCGACCATTCTTTTTTGAAGTTGTTGTAACACTCTAGGTAACCTGGAGATCTAGCAGTGGTAGTAGTCTTTAGGCAGTGTCTGGATGGAGTGTGTTGGGTAGGAAAGGATCAGAGAGAAGGAAATGGAAGATGCGAGGGTCGTGGCAGGGATGAAAGATTGGGAGGCAGGGGAGGCAAGAGTGGTGGTGGAATTGATTATGAAATCATGAATGGCACAAGTTCCAAGGCATAAAGTGTACCTTTCACACGTGCCAAATTTCAAACTCCAAGAGATCTGGGTCCCATCCACACGTGTGAAAAACGACTACATTCCACACGTGTGGGATTTAGAAGATGCCTTATTTGTATTTGCACTTATTTGTGGTATCCTGTTTCAGACCTCTTGCCCTCCAGTCTCTGCTCTCTTGCCTCCCTACCTCCATACTCTGCAACATTAGCATCCTGTCCAGCAGCACAGGTTCATTGTCAGCACAGGTTACTCATCAGCAGCACAGCACATCCACAGATAGATTTCAGGTCAGTAACAATGGGTTCTCCCCTTAGTCTCTGTAATCTTCTTACCTACAATAGAAACAATCCATCCTGCATGGAAATGCATAGACTCAGTCCATATTTTTTTTAGTTGTCAAGATAGAGAAATCACTGTAGGAATGCAGATCTTCAAGTGTGATATTTGCATGTGAGGGTAAAACTATACTTATGGGTTCTTCCTTCAATCTGTGCACACTTCTTGCCTTCCATAGACTCAATCCATCCTGCATGGTTATGCAAACACCTTCAAATGACTGAAGGCATATTCCAGCATGCTGCCTCATGAATTTGCAGGAAAACGCCAGGAGAAGGCCTTAGGAATTTCAAACAGCTGAAATCGCGTTTTGTTGCAAATATTGAAATATTGCTTCATCCACCCGTGTCATTCTGGTTTTGTGACTTCCATAGCTATCCATGGCTGTACTCTTCTTGCATAAACTCCATTCATACTGTATTTAGTTGTAGAGACAGAGAAATCACTGTAGGAATGCACCAGCATGTCATTTCAGGAATTTGCAGGAAAACGTGATTTGGACCTGTTAGGAATTTCAAACTCCTCATATCGCGTTTTATTGCAAATTTCTCTATGTTGCTTCATCCACCCTTGTGATTGCCTTTTTTTTGTCAAAACATGTTCTCCATGTCTGTAATCTCTTTCCAATCCTTTGTATGCAGTTTTTCAGAGTGATGGCAAGAACCAAGTCAACTGCAAGGAAAGTTGGCAAAGGGCCAGGGCTTGCAGCAACAGCAGCTGGGGCAGGTACCAAGAAATTTAGTGTGCCTCCAAAGGGAAGAGCTGCACATGGCAGGAAGGGTAAGCCAATGAGCCTACTTAAGCAAAAGGCCAAAAGATTGAATCATGGTGCAGGTGTGCTAAGGGAGATCAGGAAGCAATAGAAAGCTATAGGCTTTGCAATACCCAAGGCACCTTTTCAAAGACTGGTGAGAGAAATATGTGATAGTTGGCACCTTGGGTTCAGGTGGAATAGAACTGCCATTCTTTCCTTACACGAAATGGCAGAGGATTACTTGGAAAAATATTTTGAAGATGCAATGCTGGTAGCAGCCCATGCTCACACGGTGACTTTGATGTCCAAAGACTTCAACACTTTGTCCAGAGTGAGATGGAGGTATGACAAGCTTGTTCATCCTGTGGAATGGCAGGACATAAAGATGAGAGACATATTGCTAATTCCACCTACAAGGAAGTTGAAGGTAGATGAGGTTAAGGTTGTTGAGGTAACGCACTCAAAGAACACCAGAGGGAGGGCTGCTTATGAGGAGTCACTGAAGCAGCAAATAAAAGAAACAAAATCTGTTATAGATGTGGAGACTGGAAAGAAGGAGCTGCAGATACATAGAAGGTTGCATGAGCTGGGCCCTAATGTAGTTGTCCATATTGAGGATGAAGTTTCAGTGAATGATTTTGACTCGACAAAACCATGCTTAGCAGCATTGGCTCATAAGAATGAGTATTGCTCAGATACTATCATTCTTGCAATGCTCCATTAAGTGTCTATTATTTTACATTTTTTGCAAATCAATCCTCCTTGTACCTCCTTTATAACCTACCCTAATTATTTTTTGGTCCTATGCAGCATGATGAGAAGCTGGCTTCACCCCTCTGTACAGCATACAGTCCATATTATTGATCCTGCCATTTCTTCTAAATTAAGAGATGCAAAGGAGACTCCCATTAGTATTTCCAGTTGGTTCAAACACTGCCATTTTGAAGTAATTGATGTTTTGCTACTTCCATACCATAACAGGTATGTGGGTGACTACTTCTTTTAAGATTCTTCTTTAAGATTGGGAACTCTTGTAGCCTTTGATTTCCTTATGCTTTTTTCCTTATGCAGTGACCACTGGAGTTTTGTTTCTATTGACATCTAGCAGAAGCAATGCTTTCTATTCAACTCTCTTAAAAACACACACAGAGAGCTGAAATTGTAAGTGCTCAAACTATGTACATAATTTTAGAGCTCATACAATTTGGAGGTTTTTGAGCTATGCCTCCCCCAAACTTATTGTACCAGCTACTGTGGAGTTGGGTGAGAGCTCAACAGGAAGGAGAAGGTGGATCCTTCACCTGTATTTGATGTTTCATGTGGTCACTTCCATGTTGATGGAGAGTCCAATGGCTCATAAATGAGCCTTGATGGGGAACTTGGGATTCCTTTTGTTGTTAGTCCAGATGCAAGGAGAAGTAGAAATGTTATAGAGACTCCTGGAGGTGATGCAGATATACATAGGTCCACATGTGCAAACTATCCAATTGATAGGCTAAGATATGCCCATCACGATGCATACTTGGTCAAGGTTCTTAAAGAACTAGAGCCAACTTGCTTTGAGAATGTAGTTGGTAAGCAAAACTATGGGGTAGCCATGGATGAAGACATGGCAGCCTTGGATGAAAACCACACTTGGGATGCTTTTCTCAGGATAAAAAGGCGATTGGCTGCAAATGGGTGTATAAGGTGAAGTTGATAGATTTATGAGCAGGTATACTATAAGGTTAGTTGCCAAAGGATATGCACAGACATATGGCATTGAATTACGTATCTTAAATTTGAATTACGTTCCCACATTTTATTTTAAATTTGTAATTAAAATTTGTGTCCCTCACTTCTTCAAATTTGAATTTTTTTTCTAGCACTTTGGTTCAAAAAAATTAATTTGAATTTTCATTTTTCGCACTTTGACAAATTTTGAGCTTGCTTCTCGCTCTCCATTTCAAATTTAGAAATTTAAATTCAAATTTCATTTCTTGCACTTTTTTCTCAATTTGAATTTGAATTTTGATTAAATTTTAATTTCTCACTCATTTGAAAAATTTTAGAGTTTAAAATTTTAAATTTGAAATTGTAATGACAACAAACTAAAGAAGTCAAATTTAAAAAGTTAACAAATTAAAATTAAAATTAGCAAATTAAAAAACTAGTACATTACTAAATTAACAACTTAGATTTTGAAATTTGAAAATGGAAATTATGCCAATAATAATATCATATAAATACTGAGTTTTTGTCATCAAATTTCACTTATCTTAGATTTCATATTCTTTGAATCTAAAACATATTAGGTCAAAATACTAAAAGAATACATCTATAATATATTGATTATGCTATATAAGCTTCTTAAAATTTTTATTTATATATTATTTGATTTTTTATTAGTTTATTTAATATTTTTATTAACTATTAGTTGACAAATTAATTCCCAAAAATGTATGTTCTAAACTATAACTTGATTTTGTTGTGTTATCTTACAAGAATTACTATAATCATGGAGCTCGACAAAAAATCCATGGATAAAGTCAAGTTTTTTTGTAAGGGATAAATTTGATGAACACGAGAGAAGTTTATGGCGTAAAGAAATACTCAAAGTGGAAGTCTGTTGAATTCAAGCATAAAGCTTGGTTCTTGCTCCATTCAAAAGGGAAGTTTTTTTTGTGTGTACAAAGAATGACTTTGTGGAATCTTGGGATGCATCTTTCTTGAAGGCCAACATACATATGAGCAAAGTGATGGGAATAACCATTTTAGGGGATAGAAGCTTGATTGTGATTTACACGAAGACTAAATATAATTGCATTTGATCCATGGAAGATGAAAAGCACTTTGTGATGGCACCCAAATTTGAGAAGGGATAAAATGACTATATTGAATAAGAGGCAGAAGAGGTTGTGGAAGAGTCGAGTGTTGACATGGCTCATGATTCAAATGATGAATACAAAAATTCACATGGAGTCCATGAAGTTCTCAGAAGATGTTTGCAAGGATTTATAGTGGTAAGATCATATCTTTTAATTTGGTAGGGAACATTTGCTTGATAATATGAATTAGTAGATATATTAAAATTTTTGATGAACCTACAAAGCTTAGAGGATGAGAAGGATGTGATGATTTCATTAGAGGGAGACATGCCTTATGACAAAGTTACATTAGACAATGTTAGAAGTGTTTCACTAAATCTTTTAAGTTGGAAGCTCAATGTAGTCTCAAAATGATCTCACAATCTATCATTTTCTTTTACAAATTAAGAAGCAAGGAGAAGGAATACCAGCATCTCCACAAGTGCAAAAAGAAATTGGAACTCGGGAGAGCCTTGTGTTGAGTACACCATCACATGATTACTTGCACACCCCAACAAACAAAAAAGTCATGAAAGGTTAGGCTTTCCATTCAACCCCTATTTAACCACAAGAAAGGACCTTTTCATTTGGTGAAGAAGACATCTCAATAATCTTTAATCCCTTCAAAGAGATCAATAGTAGAGTACTATTTTCCATCCTTAGGTTTAAACTATTCCTTGGCTTGATGCATTCATATTCTTATTGATTGTAACAAGCTAAATTTTATTTTCTTTTTGGTGCAGTATGGTTATGTCACTACTTCTTGCACATGTATAGAACAGTGTAAATATGTTGGATCCCCTCCTTTGCACAATGCTTATCAAAAAATAAACTAAGGTTGAGTTGGCTAGTACCTGTAGACTTTGTGGAGGCGTGACTTGTCTTCATGGTATATGTCAAGAAGTAATTAGAAATGAATGTTTTTATGATGTGCATTGGTAGTAAATTACCGAAAGAGAAATATTTTTTCTTTTTCTAAAAAGTAAGTACGATCACATGCATGTGTAGATCACATTAGACTTTATTAGTTCTGGGCATGGAATTCAAACAATGTCTGTTGATTTATTCAATAGCAGGCATCCATGCCTCTTTGCTATAGCAAGTGCAAACATATTGTTTCCTTGGTGTCGAGATTGTGCTTCACATGTAATGCGTAGCTCTACTGTGTAGATCATGATTCAGGTGAAGTGCATAGCTCTAAGGTGTTATTTGTTTGTTAGATCAATGAACAAGTTGGTGGATTCCATTGACCTAAATACGAAGAATAGAGCCGCCTTGGCAATAAAAAAAGAGTTCAAAAGATGTGTAGTAGTGGAGCAAAAGGACCGCCACTCCTGGCTGGAGAGTCATCTACAATTACTTCCTAGTGTACAATCATATTTTTGAATTGAGTCCTTTAAAAAAATTTAGTATATACAAACATGGATTTGCTGGCATTTATCAACTTAGTGGACTTTGATTCATTGACTTCCCCCCCCCTATGATTGTGCCTACAACTTTTCAAAGATGGATCATACCCTGATAATTTGGTAGTGAGAGCTCATTCTTATGTATAAAGGTTTAATCCAATTTAGTTGCCATTCTTTAGGAAAGTCATCAAAGGTTTCTTGGCTAAATAACCTCATATATTTTTATAAGTTCATTGGGAAGTTGCAAAAAAGCAACTATGCATCATCTAGTGGGCATGGTGATGACAGAATTGAGCACCTTTTTGTGATGTAGCACATGGTTAACTCTATGACAGAAAATGTTGCATATTGCAAATCATTCTTCTTTTGTTTCCCAACCTTGAGAAAACATACTCTCTTCTATTTTCCATAAATAAAATTCTTATAGAATTCCAAATCAACTTGCTTCAAACTTGGTAATAGTTCCTTAAGTGCTGAGTGGAGAATCTGCATCCCTTTCTCACTCATGTGCCCAAGCCTATGATGCCACAAAATTGTATATGCATTTGTAAAAGCCAAAGCAATATTGGAGCAAACATTATGAGTACATCCATATAACATACCAATCTTCTCTCCCTTTTCAAATACCAAAGATTCCTTGGTAACCTTCCACAATTTTCCTATGAGTGTGTAGTCATGCAACCTTCATCATCCAATTGTCCTAACAAAATCACATTTCTTCTCAAATCCAAAATATTCCTGAGCATGATTTAACATCCGTTGCTTTGCGTTTTGTAGCTTTATTGGCACCTTGCCTTTTTTGACAACTTTACATGCTTCATCACCCAAATACACATATCCAAAGTCACCTTGGACGTAATCTTGGAAGTATTTCCTATGAGGTGTGGCATGAAATGAAGCTTTTGAGTCTACCACCGTGGCATAATTAATATTAACCAATGAAAGAATCAAGGCATCTTCCACAAGATTACCTATTGCATTTGCTTCTTGCTAATTCTCCTGTTGTCCTTCTCCTTCCTTTTTCTTCTGCAGCCAACATTCTTTCTTCATGTGTCTTTTATTTCCACAATGCAAGCATTCCAAGTTAACCCTCCATTTTTGTTGAGATATCAAGCTCCACCCCTGATGTATATCCTGGGTGACTATCATTTATGTCACCATCTTTTGTTAGGTATACTTGTGGCGTAGTTAGATAGCCATGTATGTTTGGGTTCACATACGAACTATGTATTCTAGGGTTACAAATATAGTGTATACACATCTCTCATTGTATTCCTATTGTGTGCTAAAGTGAAGATAGGCTTCAGCCTCCAACCTTGTGCTCTCTTTTGTGAGTGGTGAACAAAGCTGCAATCAAGTCTCTTCCCTCTCTCCCTACCTCTTTACATGGTATCCAAGATTGGTTCATGGTGGTGAGGAGCTCAGCAGCAAGCAGAGGCAAGTGGAGATCATGAAACCCTGGTAAGAGGATTAGTGTCTCCTTTCTTTTGAGCTTTTGGGAGCATACTAGTGTAGGTATACAGTTGTGAGTGCAAAGTGCGCAACCTCAAATTGAGGCGCCCTTTGTTGTGAAGCACAAGAGCATTACCTAGAAAACTTATATTGCATTGCAATTTTTGATGTAAAAATTTCCATTTTGGGACCATTTTGGGCTCCGTGTTGGTATCACAAAGTTTTAACAGGCACTCAGGAGAAGTGGCCATTTTTTACTCTCTATGCCCACTTTTCATCGTTGAGCAAAGTTGTAATAGAAAGGTTGCTTTGTGCCCCATTGCAAAGATTCTAAGAGTTGCAAGCTAGTTTTGGGTGGTTGTGTTTATGTATTTTTCTCACTTAGTGTGACTCATCGTTGCTTGCCACCGCCCTTGTGAGGCAAAATTTTTGGTGTTGCAGAATTGTTGTTGTTCACCCTTGTGAGGCAAAACTCTGTTTCTTAAGATAGCAGTTGTAGATTTTGACTTTGCAAAATTCTAAGAATATGTCCACTATTATTAGTGAGAAGCTTGAGAAAGACAACTTCCAAGCATGGAATTTCAGGATGGCAAACTTCCTTATGGGAAAGGGAGTATGGTCATTCATCAATGTTGATGAGCAAGAACCAATTTTGGGTGCTGCTCCTACTGCTGTAGATTTGAAGACATTTAAAGAGTTTCATGAAAGGGCCAAGAAGGTCATGTATCAGTTGTCTTTCAATGTTTCAAACTCCATGTTAATGCATATACAGGATGCAAAGATGCCGAAGGAGGCATGGGATACATTGGTGAGTATGTATAGCACCAATACTACTCCGCGGAAGATGCAGCTCAAACAGGAGTTCCATAATGTGTAGAGGAATAAGTTGAACATAAATGAGTATTCCATGAAGCTTAAATGCCTTGCAAATTCTCTTCGCTCAATTGGAGCACCTGTTGATGATGAGGACTTAGTGTCTATGACCTTAAATGGCCTTGGAAGAGAATATGCACAATTTCAAACATCCATTGGAGTTTGTGAGACCTTTTCTGATTTTCAAGAACTTGTTGCTCTCTTGTTGAGGGAAGAGCAAAGGAATAGTGGTTCAGCCACAGGAATTTCTCAAGATTTCGCATTCTACTCAAATCAAGATAAAGGTAGAGGTTGTTTTGGTGGCTGTTCATCAGAACCAACAACAACAACAAGAAAACCAGTCCTTTGGAGCAGGATGTGGTAACCCTAGAGGCAGGGGGAGCCAAAGAGGACATGGTTCATGGCAAAGGAACCAACAAGTAGATAGCAACACAGAGTGCTATTATTGTGGGAAGCTTGGACATAAAGAGAAGACTTGCTATAAAAAGTAGAATGACATCAGAAATGGAAAGTTGCAACAAAGCAACTATGCATCATCTAGTGGGCATGGTGATGACAGAAATGAGTGCCTTTTTGTGATGTGGCATATGGTTAACTCCATGACAAAAAATGCTATAGATTGCAATGTCCTAGATTAGCTAGATCCGATCTTGTAACTGGCTTTGCGTCCACCCCCGTAGCAGTATCCCAAAGCTCGTATGCGTTTAGGATGGCCTTCATCTTGAACTTCTAGAGTGGGTAGTTTGAACTGTCCAACTTTCCACTATCGCCAAAAGGTGGGATTTGTAGTCTTGTGAGCTGAGCCATCTCTCACAATCTACTCGCAAACAAAAACACACTACCACATCTTCTTGCTAGAGCCTGAGCTCTGGTACCATGAAAGAAAACAATACACCATTTATGATAGACAAATAATAGGATCTCGTATGCAAGAGAGAAAACTGACAGTATAGAGAATCAAAAAAACTGATTAATGTAAACTGATACAATAGATGGCGCTACCTCCTAGCCGTGCGCTCCTATGAGAGAAGCCTTGATGGCGTGCTAGAAACAGTAGAGGATGGAGGCTGATGCCCTTTTTTGGTCCAGTCAAATGGCCGACGTCCTTTTCTGGCCTAGAGCCATCTGGGATCATCTAGTGCTCCAAACGGGCCCCACAACTCGTGGGCTGCCCCAAGAAATGCTCCATCTACCCTTAGTGTAGTTAGTCATGGAATGCCTTCCTGTACTTGCATCTAGCCTAGTTGGCAGTGTGCCAAATCTATCTAAAGCCGTCCAGCCATCGGGCCACACATGGCCCCCATTTGGTGTCTAAACTAGGTCCTATCGGTACCTAGCTACTCTAATGCCTTCTCCTCATTTGGGGGGCTCACAGGTAGAGTTAGCTGGTTCTCACATAGTTACATGAGAGTGGGGCATTGATATCTAACCCCCCCCCCCCTCAAGGTCCACTTGCAGGTGAACTACCTTTTCAAGTCGATGAAGATGCCTCTCCAGCAAGTCTCTTCCAAGAGCCTTCGTGAAGATGTCTGCAACATTGGGACAATACACCAAATAGACCTCTCCATCCATGATGAGCTCACACACAAAGTGATACTGAATCTCAATGTGTTTTGTACGAGCATGAAATACTAGGTTCTTTGCAATCGACATGCAGCTTTGATTGTCATATGATAACTGCGTAGGCTTGCTCTGTGCTATGGCCAAGTCCCCAAAATTCATCCTCAACCACACATCCTCACAAGAGGCAAAACATGCTGATTTGTACTCGGCCTCAGTAGAAGAAAGAGCAACCATTGGCTGCTTCTTGCTGACCCATGAGACAACTCTAGATCCAAGTGAAAAACAATAACCTGTCACTGATCTCCTGTTGTCCATGTCTCCTGCCCAATCCGAATCACAGAATCCCGGTCAAGGTACTGCCTTTGGTATAGGTGATGCCGTAATCTATTGTGCCTGCAATGTACTTCAGTACTCACATCCCTATCCTCCAATGGTTCTCCCGGGGCTTGTTGGAAAACCTGCTTAGCACACCAATTGCATAACTGATGTCCGGCCGTGTGCTGCACAAGTAGATCAAACTGCCCACTAGCCTCCTATACTTCGCTAGGTCCACTAGTGGTGATGAATCCTCTTTCAAGAGCTTCACGTTAACCTCCACGGGGGTACCAACTGATTTGCACTCAGCCATGCCAAATGCCTTCAATATCTCTCCAGCATACTTCTGTTGTGAGATGATCTGATTTGGCTCCTGCCAAACCTCGATCCCCATACAAAAATGCATCAATCCGAGGTTTGTCATTTCAAACTCTCCACTTAGCATCTGCTTCGTTTGTGAGATCTTTTCTTCATAGTTCCCTGTCATGACAAGGTCGTCCACATAAAGGTCCACGATCATACACTTGCCTCCTTTCCTGGAGATGTAAAAACAATCATAAGAAGACTCCTGGAGATGTATAAACAATCATAAGAAGACTCCTCTTGAACCCATTCCACAAAAAGTAGGCGTTAATTCATTGCTACTGGTACCATCCTCAAGGGGCCTATTTCAGCTCGTAAAGTGCCTTCTTCGATTTGTAGACTTTACCTTTTGAATCAGGGAGCACAAATCCTGGTGGTTGCTCCACATATACCTCCTTGAGATCTCCATTTAGAAAGGTGGATTTTACATCCATTTGATACACGATGTGTGGATAAAAAAGAAAAAATGTTTTTCACTTGTTGCATGTTCCTAGGTGAGTGCATAGCTATGTACATAGCTAGTTGGTAGGGGAAATGAGCTGTGGACACCCTCATGATGGTCTCCACACTGATGATATATTGTCTTGAGATGGAAGACACTTCTACAGGGACTCTGGGAGATAATGAAGTGCAGTGTGGTTGCAGTAGGCAATCTAGAGTGTTGACGGGGTTTTGTTGTGGGATGACATGCACTCCTTCATAGTTGTCCAGAGTCCTTTCTGTATGAGGGCATGAGCATTTTTTTGTTGTGGTTGTCTTGTAGATCCTTTGTGTCGGGATGGTGTTCACCATATGTGGTAGTCTGGGCAACTAAATGTTAAGTGTTGGAGGCATGCAAGTGATTGAATGCCTAACTAGAACCATATGGGCATCCATGACCTTGGTGTAAAGTTTGAAGGAAGGGTGGAAGAGTGGTAAAAAGCATGGGATGACATGGCTATAATAAAAAAGGTATCCATGCAGGTGGCTACGTGAGGACGAGGCGAGGAGGTTCTGGATGGCGAGGTGGCGACTGCAAGTAGCATGCTACGAGGAGAGGGTGAGCTGGTGATACGCGAGGATGACAACTATGAAGGTGGCACGAGGATCCTATGCGGGTGGTTGGATCGGGGCCAAGAGCTTCTGAAAAGGGATCGCGTAGTGCAAGGGGGGACGGAAAAAACGTATGTGGTGAGGGGGAGATCCCTCAGAGCACCTGGGAGAATACGTGAGCTTTGTAAGCTCTGTGAGCTGGAGACAGAGTGTTGGCTCCGTGGTGAGCAGGAGAGGCTCGTAGTGCAGAGGGGGAGTAGAAGAGGCTCTTCTCGATGAAGGCGATGGCTAAAGGACCAGAGGGAGCGATGGAGGTCGTTTGTTCTGCGCGCTGGAGTATCTTGAGCGATAAAGAGAGCTGCTGGAAGGAAGAAGACGATGGCTGGACGGCGGTAACCAAGGTGGTAAGCTTCTGAGAACAGAAGGGCTACGAGACATTCGAGAGGCTGTGAGCGACAGGGAGCAGACGGGGAAGGGTACGTACGTGATGGAGGGGTGAATCTCCGATTACATGTCTTGACGCTGATGATCTCTGGGTGCTCCGTGAGGACGAATGAAGCCACGGTGTTGGTTAGCTTCATGCGAAGGATAGGAAGGAGGTACGTAAGGTGTGGGAGAAGGAGCTTGGGGAGTGGAGTGGCATCGCTACTATAGGTCTGGAGGTCTTTCGGAGGGGTGGTTCTCTGAAAAAGCTAGGTGGGAGATGTACAACGAAGAGGGAAGGAAGGGGATTGCGAATGCACAGGGAGAGTGGACAGTGGCCTTTGTGGGAGTTTTTTCTTTTTGCATGGCTGGGGGCTTTTTGGATTGAAGGAGCTTGACGACTACGCAGGTCTAGAGATTCATGGAGGATAGCAGGAGGACTTTGTGAGCAAGAGGACAATTGTGGAGTGAAGGGATTCGAGATAGGGGCGGTGTTCTCTACTAGGAGGTTGGAGGGTCATGGGCAATGCGGGTACTCTGTGAGAAGAAAAGAAACCGTGTGAGTTGGGTATTATCATGTGAAGAATAATGGCAACCCAGGGATCTTGCTGAAGAGGTTGACGGTAGCTTTGGAGGGAGCTTCTTGATTGGGGTGGCTATCTTCTGTGTAAAGGGAGACCCTACTGTAGCAAGCTGAAGTGTTTGGCTGGCTCTTGGTAACAAAGCATGATCATTGTAGCTGCTTTTGAAGGAACAATATATGTCTCACTGTGGGTTGTGGATTGGATGCATGAAGCTGAATGCTTTCTAAGTTGTTGAGGGAAGTAGTCTATTCATGTTGGGCTGTGTAGTCCAGTGGGCTTCTTTCTAAAGTTGTCTCATCTCTGGGAAAATGTATCCAAGTGTGAGTTGTCTCAGAAGGTCTATAGAGAGAAAAATGTTGAATGAATGCCTTTTGCCTTGTGATTGTGTTGTTCGGGTGTTTAAACGTGGATGAGGGTGGTTGTGAAGGCGGGTTAGGCTCTATTGCTTTTGTCCATCCACATTTTGGTGCCTCCACGGAGGAAGTTCACTTCAGTTTACAAGATTGGAGGAGTAGGTGTTCTGAGATGTGTTGCAAGCAATGGGGAGAAATCCACACATGAGAGTGATACAGTGTGAGTGGTGTGGAGAATATGGTCACAGGAAGGACAGATGTATTGAAGTCCAGCTACGTGTGATCCGACTCCGAGCCAGAGTGCAGAGAGCTTTGAAAGTGCTTGCCCGCAGGAAAAAGAATGCTCTTCGGATGTAGAGTGAGCTTCTTCAGTAGTGTGTTTGTTTTGTTGCCTTCCAGTTTTGTTGTGGTTGAGAAAGCCAGGGTGTGTGACAGTTGAAAGATTGTGAGGATGGCAGAGGACTTTCCAGATTTTTGGGGGATGCCATATGAGAATGCAGTGAGATTCTTGGAAAAGATGGAATTTACAGCACTTATGAAGGATAGGGTAACCCCTCAGATTTTGTTTCAGATCTTGAATTATTGTTTGCAGGGAGATGCAAAAGCATGGTTGCAGACTCAAGTGGCTACCTTCAGGACTACTCATCCTCAGCAGCAAAGTCCGGAGTATATAGTGGTGAGAGCAGCTTTTCTTGCACGGTTTGCACAATCCAGGAGCCCTAATGAAGTATGGAAGGAGTTGTGCGAAATTCAGCAAAAGGATAGTCAGGATGTGGATCAGTATCTGATAGAGTTTGATAGACTGTGGAGTTTATGGTGTGAGGCTTTGATTCCTGAAGTACCCCCACAAATGATAAAGAGAGACCGGTTTGTGGTTGGTCTGGAGCCTTCACTCTGTTTGAAGGTGGAGCTGAGGAATATTGATAGTTTTGAGGATGCAATCAGAGTGGCCAGAGAGAAGGAGTGGAAAGTTAAGAAACTAAGGTAGCTTGGCATGCAAGAGGAGCCTAAAACCTTGGTTAGCAGGCCAGAAATGATTAAGGCATATGTAGAGAGAGAGCCAGTGTCCGTTCTTGTGCAGGATGATTCCCTGAGAAAGGAATTGCATGAAGCTGTGGAGCTGATGAAAACATTCAACCTAAATTGGATGGAGACTGCAGGAAGAAGCAGAGGTCAAAATAACAGGAGAGGCTATGGATGGAGGAGAAGGAAGTTCAGCTGATGCAAGGAAAGTACCAGATTATGTGATGAGCTGTAAGCTGGAATTGGAAGAGGAACTTGAGGAGACAGTCACAGATGAAGAGATAGATTTTTTTAGTGAGACAGAGGAAGAGAGCATCTCATCAGAGGAAGAGAGTCAGTTGTCTTCACTGTTAAAGGAACCGGATGCATATAGAGTTGATGATGAAAGATAGCTAGAAATCATTACACTTATGAAACCATGCTTGTCAGTTGCTATGGAGGAGGGTGTTGCTCAGCTAGTTCTGTGCGAGGTGGCAGAAGAGAGCCCGAGAGAAGGGGTTGCTGCCATAGATGGCAGAAAGGTTGAGAGCCCATTAAAGGCAGCTAAGGATAAGTCTGTGTGTGTAGATGATGATCATGCTCCAGTGTTGTGTGGTGATGATGTGCATATGATGGCTGAATGCAATCAGCTTGAGGTTGACACTGTGATTGTGCATACCGAAGAAGCTGAGATTTCAGGTTCAACAAGTGAGGAAGAAAGAGGTGAAACTGGCAATGAGGGTGAGAGCTCAATCATGTGTGACAGAGATGAAGCTGATGTGGCTATTACTGATAAAGTAAAAGACCTGCAGTTAAAACACTTAGTTTGGATGGGACCAGTAAGTGTTGATTGTGTGCATGCAAACTGTGATGTGTATGATGAGGTTAAGATTCAGTGTTTACAACATGATGATGATTCAGAGGATGAGATGGATTGCTTCCTTGATGATGCATTGGATGATATGTTAGCATTGATCTCTTCAGAAGAGAATGAAAACACCAGTATGCATGTTGAGAAGAATGGCAGTGATAGTGTGGTTGATGATCAGCTAGATGCCTTACTTGATGATACCCTTGTGGGTTTCGCACCTGTGGTCGGCAATGACAAGAAAGAGTGTGCTGATATATTTGAGCATTCTACAGATGGAAAGGATGTCATTTTGCTCCTGGGTGATCTTGATAATTCATGTGATGGGTTGAGTTTTGCAGCTTCGAAGGTTGAGACAATAGGGTATGCTGAGAAGTCCCTAATCATAGATTATGAGCTGGTTGTGCCCGTGAGATCTGTGTGTGAGGTAGTGACCTCAAAAGATGTGACTCATGTGAAGATGAGTAAGACTCATGATATAAGTGTGACGGCTGATAGCCAGTGGAGTTGTGTAATATCTTAGCAGGATAAGATATGGGATCCTAGAGGCTTAGTGAGGATGTGGGTACATGGAAGGAGCTGGTGGCTACATCAAATTGGTGTGTTGTTGATTCCTTTTGATCCAGGAGGAAAGCAGAGGCATAGAGCACAAGCTTGCTTTGTTTTTTCTTTAGCTGCTGGACATGAATGTCACAGCAGAAGAGTAGGGGTTGCTAGAGATGTGTAGATAAAAAAGAAAAAATGTTTTTCACTTGTTGCATGTTCCTGGGTGAGTGCATAGCTATGTACATAGCTAGTTGGTAGGGGAAATGAGCTATGGACACCCTCATGATGGACTCCACACTGATGATTTATTGTCTTGAGATGGAAGACACTTCTACAGGGACTCTGGGAGATAATGAAGTGCAGTGTGGTTGCAGTAGGCAATCTAGAGTGTTGACGGGGTTTTGTTGTGGGATGACATGCACTCCTTCATAGTTGTCCAGAGTCCTTTCTGTATGAGGGCATGAGCATTTTTTTGTTGTGGTTGTCTTGTAGATCCTTTGTGTCGGGATGGTGTTCACCATATGTGGTAGTCTGGGCAACTAAATGTTCAGTGTTGGAGGCATGCAAGTGATTGAATGCCTAACTAGAACCATATGGGCATCCATGACCTTGGTGTAAAGTTTGAAGGAAGGGTGGAAGAGTGGTAAAAAGCATGGGATGACGTGGCTATAATAAAAAAGGTATCCATGCAGGTGGCTACGTGAGGACGAGGCGAGGAGGTTCTGGATGGCGAGGTTGCGACTGCAAGTAGCATGCTACGAGGAGAGGGTGAGCTGGTGATACGCGAGGATGACAACTATGAAGGTGGCACGAGGATCCTATGCGGGTGGTTGGATCGGGGCCAAGAGCTTCTGAAAAGGGATCGCATAGTGCAGGGGGGGACGAAAAAAACGTATGTGGCGAGGGGGAGATCCCTCAGAGCACCTGGGAGAATACGTGAGCTTTGTAAGCTCTGTGAGGTGGAGACACAGTGTTGGCTCCGTGGTGAGCAGGAGAGGCTCGTAGTGCAGAGGGGGAGTAGAAGAGGCTCTTCTCGATGAAGGCGATGGCTAAAGGACCAGAGGGAGCGATGGAGGTCGTTTGTTCTGCGCGCTGGAGTATCTTGAGCGATAGAGAGAGCTGCTGGAAGGAAGAAGACGATGGCTGGACGGCGGTAACCAAGGTGGTAAGCTTCTGAGAATAGAAGGGCTACGAGACATTCGAGAGGCTGTGAGCGACAGGGAGCAGACGGGGAAGGGTACGTACGTGATGGAGAGGTGAATCTCCGATTACATGTCTTGACGCTGATGATCTCTGGGTGCTCCGTGAGGACGAATGAAGCCACGGTGTTGGCTAGCTTCATGCGAAGGATAGGAAGGAGGTACGTAAGGTGTGGGAGAAGGAGCTTGGGGAGTGGAGTGGCGTCGCTACTATAGGTCTGGAGGTCTTTCGGAGGGGTGGTTCTCTGAAAAAGCTAGGTGGGAGATGTACAACGAAGAGGGAAGGAAGGGGATTGCGAATGCACAGGGAGAGTGGACAGTGGCCTTTGTGGGAGTTTTTTCTTTTTGCATGGCTGGGGGCTTTTTGGATTGAAGGAGCTTGACGACTACGCAGGTCTAGAGATTCATGGAGGATAGCAGGAGGACTTTGTGAGCAAGAGGACAATTGTGGAGTGAAGGGATTCGAGATAGGGGCGGTGTTCTCTACTAGGAGGTTGGAGGGTCATGGGCAATTCGGGTACTCTGTGAGAACTTTGGAGGGAGCTTCTTGATTGGGGTGGCTATCTACTGTGTAAAGGGAGACCCTACTGTAGCAAGCTGAAGTGTTTGGCTTGCTCTTGGTAACAAAGCATGATCATTGTAGCTGCTTTTGAAGGAACAATATATGTCTCACTGTGGGTTGTGGATTGGATGCATGAAGCTGAATGCTTTCTAAGTTGTTGAGGGAAGTAGTCTATTCATGTTGGGCTGTGTAGTCCAGTGGGCTTCTTTCTAAAGTTGTCTCATCTCTGGGAAAATGTATCCAAGTGTGAGTTGTCTCAGAAGGTCTATAGAGAGAAAAATGTTGAATGAATTCCTTTTGCCTTGTGATTGTGTTGTTCGGGTGTTTAAACGTGGATGAGGGTGGCTGTGAAGGAGGCGGGTTAGGCTCTACTGCTTTTGTCCATCCAACGGGCCATCCTTCCAATGCTGCTAGGGCCAAAACAGTGTGAATTGTAGTTAGTCTAGCTGTGGGAGCAAAAGTGTCATGATAATCAAAACCTTGTACCTATGTGTAACCTTTTGCCACAAGCCGTACCTTGTACTTATCCAACATGCCATTGGACTTGTACTTGGTCTTCATTTTGGTGGTTGATCCACAAGGTCCCAAGTGTTATTCTTCATTATGGAGCCATACTCCAACTGCATGGCCTCCATCCACCTATATCACCTTGAACCTTGTCAAAACTTTTGGGTTCCTGAGAGTGAAGTACCTCAGTCATCAAACCGTAGTTGACTAGGTTCTCTTGCACCCTTCATTGCTCCTCTAATCTCTTGGACTAGCAGTGTTCGGATGGTACCTCCTCAATGGCTGGAGGTTCTCTACCATCCAAAAGTTTCTTCACCCACTTCGAGAATGGCTGTTGCCATCGTGGTTCTACAGACTCTCATCTAGGCTCTCATCTTCATCTTCATCTTCTTCATCCTTTTCACTCCCTCCAAGCATCGTTGGGGGAGTTCTGTCTGCTGTTGGTGGTTGTACTAGATGTATATCCACATCTTGGTTATCTGGGAAGGAAGCCTCCTCCTCCAATTGTGCTATCAATGGGTGTTTTTGGTGCCAACTAATGTTTTGGAGTGCAAGGTGTTGGCAAGTTGTTCTTGGGGGTCAAACTGGGCATATTCTTCCTATAGCCACCCGTGGCTATAGAATATGAGTTTTTTCCATAGACTTGGAACGACTTTTTAGGGTGTTACTTAAGCACTGAGGAGTGTTGGGTCCACTAGATTTAATCAAGAGGTATGGGTTCAGGGGGGTTAGGGCTATGATGCCTGCACAATTTGGCTTGTTGGCAATGTTTTTTTATGGGGCTAATGTTGGAGTTCAATGAGTGCCTTTAGATGATTTTTTGGGTGCAATCGCAAAAGTGGACTTTGTATAGCCATGCATGGCTATACATATCACTTTAGAGAAAATTTTGCCCTAGCTTGATTTTCAATGTTTTGGCATTGCTTACAAGTGGTTAGATCTCAGTTTTGCTACCAAATGATGCAATTGTGCTTGATTCTTGTCACTCGGGTCTATTTACATGGATCCAAGGTGATGAGGATGCTCCAAACAAGATTCTCAATCCACAACTCGTCCCCTATGTTGGAGGGTGAAGAGGAAGATAACCATCGAGGGTGTCAAGTGTGATATTGCAGTCTCCTCCCTTCCAGAGGATGAATATGGAGACATCCAAACAAGGTAAGAAGGTGCTTGCTCCTCCTAGATCTAAATAATCCCATGAACTAATGCGATAGAACTCTAAGGAAAGATTCCAATGTAGGAGCTGACCTTTTCCTTAAGAGTCCAAGAAGATCCCAAGCCCTACAAAAAAGTTTGTGGATAATATATGCTCAGGTTTATGAGTAAGAAGGTCTTAAGCCATTTGATTGTGAGGAGGGCGAAATGGAATGTCTAGCTGCTGAGAACTCTATGGTACTATATCATCAATAAGGGGCAGGGGCGGGGAGAGGGAAGGGGGGGAGGGGAGATAAGAGGAAAATGAGGAATTGCTTGCTTACTCATGGTCTCGTCATTGGAACTACCTACAAAACCTTGAACTCCTCAAGGGGACTAACCTACTCACTCATGACCTCTATGATAACTTTGTCTATTGGCGTGTTGTTCTCATGAACACTTCTTTCCTTTTGAGGGGTTAATAGCATCCAAAACCAAAAGCATTGGGGCATGATCTAAAAGAATCATCCGAGCCATGATCCCTGTCTGCCCTCCTATGTTAGGCAATCCAATCAATGATGTAGTACTGGTCTATGCACTTGAGTAGTACTCTCCCACCCTCCTACCAAAAACGCCAAGAGATGTCTTGGATGCCCGGCCACTCACTGGAAGGCGGCCTCCCACTACACTTTTGGCGAATAGGGGGGTCTCCCAAGCAGACTGCTTCCTCCAGGTGATACCTCAAAGACAAGCCCACAGCCTTATTGCTCCCCTGGCATCTCCAAATTGTTGAAGAAGATAACTCTCATCAGCAAATTTGTAGGTGCATTGACATTGAGGATTCCTACCTTGGAACTCTCCATGTCGAGGTGCGTCCATAGAGCTCATCCTAGCACCAAAGAATTGTGGCCTATGAGATCCATCATTTCGTTTCCTCTTATAGGACTTCTAAGAAAACTTGGGACATATCAAAGGCCTTATATCAAGGTTAGAGTGAGGAAATGGTCTCATTTTTTAAGCGAGAGCTTGAAAATGCTCATTTGGAGGATGGCATTGCCATGCAAGATCACGTTACATATATTCAGAGTTTGCAAGAGCAGTTCCCAAATATAAATGAAGTACATCATCACAATTGTTCTTAACTCTATTACTAAGTCCTATCTAGATTTTCACACGAGCCTAAATTTGTCGATGAGGTGGAAGCTGGTTCCTCTCAGTTCTTAGGAGTTGATTGGGCTTTTGTCTCATAGGAAGAGCAAACACAGAAAAATTTGGTGTAGTGTGGTGGTGATAAGGATTTTCTTGCTAAATATAAGCCTAAAGGAATACTCATGCAAAGGGAAGTGGACTTCAGTTAAGGACTTCACCCAATGGCTAACTCAAGATAGCCATCCAATAAAGAAAAAGAAGGTGCATATAAGCCTAAAAAGAAAGGTATATGTCACTATTTTAAGAAGCGAGGACATCATATCAATAAGTATAGGAAGAGGATTGCCAAAGAGAATAAGAAAGAGTTAAGGAATGGCAATGGAGAGGTTTCTACATCACATGTTAAGAATGAAGATGGCTCCACAAATTATGTTGAAGATGTAGTGGAGGATGTTTTCTCTTCATATGCAGTTATGACCCTTCCAAGGACTTTTATGCTCTCAGTGTGATAGATAATCTTGATACTTGGTTCTTTGATAGTGGTGCTTTGAAACCTCACATTACTCTCTTAGCAAAAGGTGCTTATTCAATTACTTCACAAATGCAAAAGTATTTATTTACTTGAAGATGCACAAAATTGAAATTCAAAAGCACTTTTGATTAAGGGGCAAAGACGAGACCCCCCCCATCAGGGAGCTTTATTACAATGAGATGCAAGATCCATGCATTGAACTAAATCTTACCAACACCTTCCAAACAAAAGGCCAATTGAGAAGGATTCAAACTAGTGTAAGTCCTATGTACAAGACTTAGAGCATAAAGTCTATAAATAGTAGTTCCAACTTCCCACAGATTTACCTAACTACTCAAGGCTTCAAGGGAACTCCAATGCTCAAAGAAGATGCCTACACATTCAACGCTTTTCTAGCCATTAGTAACAATGATGTACTCAAGTGAATTGCCTCCAGATGATCTTCAAAGCATGCAAGTGCTTGCAAGAGGTGAAGGTCAAGATGCTACAGGGAGTAGAATTTTCTCTAGATTTTTGGAAAGGGAGTAAAGAAATGAAGAGGGGCACCCTCTTTTTATATTATTTTTGCCCTCCTCACAGAAGGGTAAAGAATATCCCAAAAAAGAAAGGAGGGTATGGGAAAATTCTTAATTAGAAAGTGACCACTCTCTTTCCCTCTAAAAGGTAATAGAGAGTTCCTGGTCAGAAAGTGGTGGAGGATTCTCTTGGATAAAGGTAGACTTGGTCCATATGCTAACAACTAGAGCCTTGAGTCATAAGTGGCCTAACACATGCCCTATGCGACCTCTCAAGCTGGCATATGTCCTATGCCACCTCTCATGCTACCACATGTCCCGTGCCACCTTGTGATGCCACATCAACATGCCTTATCATCATGTCGTGTCATCATCATGCCATGTCATCATATGCTATAATCATGGACTAAGGCTATTTCAAACACTCCTATTTAGCTAACTTATAAATTCAATTCGGATGGTCAATACTAGTTTGATTTGACTTCTAATTTCATCCTTAAGTTTTTGACATTTAGATCTATGACAAGGGCTAAGGCCAAGACCTTCTCATTACCTATTAGGTATGTTGTTTATCAACTTGTCTTGTATCTCTTTGACACTTTCATGGTCATAGACCCACGCCCAAAGTGACTACCTTATAGCCATTGGGTCAGTATACATTCTATGCATTTGATTGGTCCCATGTTATGGTAGTTGGGTGGGGTGTGGTTCTTACATTCTACAAATATACGTCTCAACTTGTGGGATACTAATACCTTAACCCCATCAAAGGGGAACATGCTTCCAAACACATTACCTCCAAAAGGGAGTTGTTTGGAAGATTGATGCCTTCACTTGTTGTTGGCAGGAAGGTAGCGTTGTTGGCAAGAAGGTAGCATGTGCAAATAATTCATCTTATCCAAAGTATTGGGGGTGGGAGAGATTATTCTTAGAGCTGTTTATGGCTCGGATCTTACCCTTACGGCAGATGCCATATTTGTCTTTGGCATAAAGAAGAATTTACTTTCTGTACCCACATTTGCCATGGCTAGATTGGCTACTACTACTTTTGATGGTCCTAGATCTACAATACATGACAGAGAGCATGGATATGCCTTGATCACCACAAGGATATATTTTTGTGGTCTGTATCATATGGATGCATATGAGAAAATCTCATGATGCATTAGCTACTATAGTCACTACCTCTACTATGCATGATGCAGAACTATGACATGCCAGGTTTGGGCATGTTAATTACAATAGTCTCTTGTACTTGAAGAAATAGAATATGATTGATGCCTTGCCAAAATTGGAAGCTCCCCCTCTACATATGCATGTGAGGATTGTGTTTTTTGGGAAGATGCAAAGAAATGCCTTTAAGAAAGATGGGTCTACTAGAGCTTAAACAAAATTGTAGCTTGTTCATAGTGATAGAAATGCAAATTTCAATTGAATGACTCAAATCACTTTAAGATAGCAATAAATTTAAATTCATAACATCATCTATGCATAGAAGTCATCCATAGACATTCACAATGAGATCAAAGAGAACCAAAGACACCAGATTAGGTGTAATACATACACCCCCCAGCTATTACCCACACGAGGACGAGAGTCGTATTTATTTATTATTGATACTTAGCCAATCTAAGATGGATACATGTGGTGCTATTTAATCCTCACTCACTCAATCCTAGGTGAGAATCTAGATACAAAATGTAGAGGTAGCATTCTCTCAAAGAAGTAACCCCTAGCACCAGAATTCACCATATGTACACCAATTCTTACTAGAAACCTTCACAAATACAAACATGAGGAAATCCAGGGATTAGCATTACCACATATCATCAAATCCAATAATACTTTTGCCTAATAATAACTACATATGAATCTGGTTGATTTAGAACATAGTTTGACAACATAGAACTGCATTTGGACTATTTTTTGGGCTAAAATAGGCAGAGAAATGAATATGAAGCAAATTGAGATTAGGACAACAATTATCCACAAGAATACCAAGAAAAGATAACTAGAAAGATGGACATATGATTCCCCAGGTTTTTACTATGAAGCTATGATGTTTACGCATATTTTGATGTTGATTTAGGTCAAAAGACGAAACTGAAAATCAATAGCATAAAAATAGTGATTTGTTGACTGGAGAGAGAAGCAAACCCAAGTGTAGAAAACTGAAATTATAGCAACATGAAAGCTTAGAAAGGTGCGTCTAACTCTATGAATAAAGAGGAGACAAGAAGGTTGAATCCAAGTAGTAGAACGCTCAAAAAAAGGTGGCAATGAAACTTGAATAAGATCCCGACAGAGTGTCCATGCAAAACCCACATGAAGGGAGCAATAAACTTCAGCAATGGAGATGATAGCAGCAACAGCACTATGAGGTGCCTAGGAGAAAGTGAGCAAAAGCGCTTTTTAGAATTTGCTAATTTTTTATTTTTAATTTTAGGTCAATTGTTTAATTGGCCAATAACTTACTCAATTTTTATTCAAAATCCATTCCACCCCCTCACTTTGGGAAATTTATTGATTAATGCATTCACACTCATTTGGCCATATCTAGACCTAGACAACTTGGATAATTGAACCTATCGGCGGGTAGATCCCATCGCAACCTATTGCGAGAACCCTTGGATTTTTTAGAATTACAACCTTGACTTGCCCTATTTGCTAAGCATCAATCGGCTCCTAACACACCAATTCTCACCAATTCTTGTATGGCATGATGTAAAGAAAGAGATGGTCCGATGAAAAAATTCATGATCTAGTCTCCGTCATCTTGTCAATGGATGTGGACACCATTTTGAAGATTGTGATGATGAAATTGAGTCATACATTGCATATGACTAATCACACTGAAGGTGATCGTGGTCATGCTAAAGGTGACATGGACACATTGAAGGTGTCAAGCAATGTTGAAGATAGCCTCATGGTGATAAGCCAAGGATATGAAAGAGTACTCAGTCTTCAAATAAACATCTGCACATGGTAGGAGAAGATGTAGGCCTTGCCAAAAATGATGAGCCCTACAAGGGATACTCATAAACACGTGTGATTAGTAGTAAATAATCATGTTTCCAAAAACATGGAAATTTACATACTCCCCACTGTGAAATCCAGTTGTCCTTAACTAAAAGAGAAATAGGTGGAAGTATTCAACTACAAATTTCCTCGTATGAGGATAATCTAAATGATACTAGGGTATACTAAATTTTGAAAAATGAACACAACCAGAATATTGACCCATTGCATGTACTTGTTGACTAAAGAAAACCTCGTACATCAATCTAAGATGAGGATGGCCTCTACAATGACTATAGCCTATGATACATGACAACATGGAAATACAAGAGAAACCAAATATCTAAGACAAAAGTAATATGTCTAGTACAAAAATGATAGTATCATCATAGGAACTTTCCCAAGATACCTCACAAACCATTCCGATGGGAGTTGAACATAGAGCATCAATGCCATGGACGATTTGGGCTAACCAGCCTACCACTATTGGGTGATATAAAAATTAGTGCAATTTGTCCATCTTATAGTGTACACACACACACACACACACAGTTATGGATAAATTTGTCTAAGGAAAAAGGCATTAATATGTGTGTGTGTTTGTATGTGTGGCAATAGTATAATAAAATATGGTGTGCATAGGGCCCAAGGTTGAGGTGGCAGGGCATGACCATGTGCCACCCTTCCACGTAAGAGGACCCATAAGGTGTGATCCATGGTAGTAATATTATAAAATGTAAGGTGGCATGGCTCCTCCATGTGCCACCCCTCTACTAGGCTTCATTTAGTGAGATATGGCTCAAAGTCCATGGGAGAAGTAATATAAAAGAGGCGGAGATGGATATTATATTAGGTTATTCCCTCCATATAGGATAGGCCCATGTGGGGGAGGTATAGATAGTCCAAGGATGCAAGTTAAATAATGGGGGAAGTAGGATGAGGTAGCAAGATTCCTTGTGCCAACCCTCCACTTGTTCTCCTAGATGTTTGAACGTACTATAAAATTGGGAAGAGACCAAGGAAGTATTATAGACTTGGGATATGGGAGTTGATATATGTGGAAAAATGTGGCCAAGCATTATCGCACACAATTGAGAGTGTGTAACCGCCTAGCCCACATGGGAGACTCTTCCACACAGACCATGCATGTGGGAGGATGCATTTATTGGGAGAGACCCTCTCTCTTGGCTATAAAAGGATGGGGCTATTCCTTGATGAGACACGCTCATTCTTGTAAAGACACCTAGCTAGTACTTTGATTCTCCCTTCCCTTCCTTTCAAAATAAAGCATGGTCCTCTTCCCTTGATGTCTCCATCTTTACATTCCTCCTCCCATCATGTACATGCTTCTCTTCCCCCTCTCCCTTTCCCCTTGTGTCATAGTCTCCCTCTTCATTTCCTCCCCTTCTAATTCCTTTTCCCCTCCCATGATAACATTTCGCCCTCACGTTCTCCTTTCCTCTATGGCCCTCGAGCACCGCCATGCTTAGCCTCTAGCCTCTAGTCCTGATTTCTTTTTTGGCTAATAGAAATGGTGTGGCTGCTGGGATCGAAATCTCCACAGCTAGTGGTATAAAATTTGTTACTCCTATGACTGGGTGCGGCATGGCGGACTCTTTCATGTGTAGTTCTCTTCTTTTGCGCCTCCAAACTGCATGTCTTCCCTGTCTCTACGGCTGCAAAACCACCCTACTTTTGCGCTTCCAATTGGCTTGCTTTCTGCTTGCGGTTTCCACGTGTATTCTGGCTAGTGAACCTTCTGCTCGTACCGATCGCAGCTACAGAACTTCAACATCTGTGCTCCCACGCGTGCATTCGCGCATCCACTGTGTACACCCATGCGCATTGCGAATAGATCGCGATGTTTTTTTGGGCTCCTATGTCTTCTGGTCGCGAATTGTTTTTCTGGGTTTCTGCAACACTGTAACAGATCCCATGCCCCCCTCTCTCTTCTTCTTCTTCTTCTCTTTCTCTTCTCCTTCTCCTCTCCTCTCCTCTCTTTTTATTAAAGAGTGGGATTTGAACCCAAGACCTCCCCCTTCATAAAAGGGAGACTTACCATTGGGCTAGCAGATAAGAAGTGATGAAAATGTAATGATTCTTGCTTATTGAACTCTCAAAAATTGTAACTCTCTAACCGTATGGAGTTTTCACATGCTGTAAAAAGCAAAAGTACTTCATTTCACGTGCTCTACTCATATCTCCTACTAGATCGCAGATTCTGAACTTTTTCAAGTTCACTTCACGGACACACACCACACAAAGAGGGCAGATATTTATGTCACTTCTCGATGAGTTCAAGGATTTGGTGCCTGGTCCTTTGCGCCTTATGGCTACCAATGGGTGAGATCTCTTTCTTGATCTTCATGTCAATCTGCAACAACTGATTGTACACTGCATTGCTCAAGGAGACGACGGGTGGGATGATACACCGTGGATGATTCAAGGTGAAGGACTACTGATACGCTGGGAGAACTTTGATTTCAATTCTACTCATTGTACGGTGATCGAGCTACTTGCTACTTTGGAGGTAATTAAAAGGGTGTCCTTCCTTCAAGAGTGGGATGCTCCCCAAGCTTGGGGGGAGATTTGGTGCATCTGCTTATTAATTCCTATGGATAAGCTCGTCTTGAATGGTTTATTCTCAATCTCACTACAAAGGTTTCTAGGCCTTGGCTATGGTTGGTAATGTTTCGACCAAGGAATCCGCTTGTACCTAATCAACCCTTTGTGTCTCATTTGGAGCTTCAAGTTGTAATTCTTTTTGGTCTAAAGATAAACTATCAACAAAGGATTGCCAGTTTATTTGGTGCTGAACGTTTGGCTCAAGTATTGAATTCTCCCCACCCTCTCCTTCTACCTATCTTGGACTACCGAGAAACTTGGGATGTCCAAATTTTAGTCTTGGTGTGATGACATCTTGGATCCTTCAATTTGATGGAGCTTACAAACCTTCAACCAAGGCTGCTGGCATGGGTGTGAAGCTCACTTCACTGAGTGGTGAGGAGTATTGTTATAGCAAGTCTGCACCTATAAGTACATGCAACCAAGCTGAGTACTCGGCACTCATTTTTGGGCTACAAAAGGCACAAGAGCATCGCATCAAGCAACTTGAGGTGCAAGGAGATTCTCAACCAGTGTGTGAACAAGTTAGTGGAAGGTGGAAGGTGCGGAGCAAAGGCTTGGTTCCACAACATCAACAAGCATTGGAACTGTGCCAACAATTTGAAGAGGTAAAAATTCAGCATATCCCTTGAGCTCAAAATATAGTTGCTGATTTCTTGGCACGTGAAGCTTGTACTTCAATCACGCATGACGCGAGTGGAAGCACCACCCCAACAAAGCTGCAAGCCATGAAGGAGGGTGATCATTTGTAAGGAATGCAAAGGTTGTGGTCATCATGAAACTAAGTGTTGGGCATATTTGATACGAGTTTATCAACTTCGGAAGATCATCAGAAAGGTCCTCAAGGACATTGCTCAAAAGAAGGATGCCAAACCCCACACCCCTTGAAGAAATAGCATGGCGACTACAAGAACTAGAAGAAGCTGAAGGTGACGTGCAAGCTCTCCAACTGTTGACATTTGTCATGGCATTCTTGTTTGCCTTGATGAACAACCTCATGCAGCACCGCATCTCTAACCCTCGCTTGTAAAGATGGCTGTGATATCATGAGGTTGGTCCTTTTAAGATTGTCTATGAGCTATTCTATGCTGAAAATTCTTCCTGTGTAGTATTTCACAATACACCAGTCACACCCTACCCTGCCTATGTGTGCTTTGTGGATGTATCTTCACCTGATTTTCAGTTCAAGCTACCTCTTTCCATTGTTTTCCATAGATAAGCCTCATTTCGTCTCTCTCTTTTCCATTTTCCAAGCATGGCTGACATTCTCGTATTTTGTGGACGGGTTGAAGAAAATCCAAATGAGTATCTTGTGGCCTTCAAGCGCCATTGTGTTTCTCTCAACTTTCTTACTAAAGACAGATGGCTGTTGGTTCTTCCCACATTTCTAGAGGGTTTGGCTCAAGTGTGGTATGAGAAGCAGGCCGAAGACATTCGCCAAAGCTGGCCAAGGTTGACAATAGCGATGATTGAGTATTTCGGCAAAGAAGAGGAGCCGGAGAATGTGTACCTGCAGGTGGCAAACTTGAAGCAGTGAGAAGGTGAGACAGCGCATCGATATGTGGATCGAGCGACCGTGCTCCTGGACCGTTTGATTGCCACACAAGAGGACAATGCCGGATTTCGAGCTGAAATGACTCAGCATGTGCTAGGCTACCTTGTAGCAAGAGCAAGTGACAAATTCCGCCTTAAGCTTAAATGGGAGAATCCAGAAACTATGGTGCTAGCAAATGAGATTACTCAAAAGTTTGATAAAGTTCAGTTCCCACTTCAAAGAAGACGATTGTCCCTCCGCAACCCCCTCAATTCTTGCAACAACAACTTGGGGGGTCTAACTCAGGGGCATACCCCCACCCCTCATCAGGGATGTATCCACCCCCTCCACCTCAAATGTATGGCCCTCCCTTAGATGCTTACCCTCAACAAGGCGTATATTCTCACCCTCCACCTCGAAGATTTCCCCAGCCTCGCCCACGAGCCCCCCTCCTTTCTACTCCCTCGGCCCCTCCAACTAAAGAGGCCCCTCCTGCAAAAGAACCAGGAGTCAATGACCTAGCCAAGGCCCTAAATGATCTTTGGCTTGAGATGGTGGGCATCAGAAATCAAGCCAACCGCCCTCCAAGAGACCGAGCTAATGTTGTATGCTACGAGTGCCACTAGAAAGGTCATTATCGCACAGAATGTCCCAATATTCCAAGGGTGAATCTTCTAAGTGAATCTGGCACTGAGGATTCTGATGTAGAGATCCTTGACCTTGGGAAAAGAAGTCGTACCACCTTGAACCCCTCTCCAAACCATGGACCAGGCCGCCCCAAGAAGAAGGTGTCCTTCTCAGAGCCCTCAAATGCTGAGATGGCAGACCCACCAATAGAGAAGACTAAAAGATCTCGCAGGAGTAAGTGGTCACCCTCGAATTTTCCCATCAGCTCGAGGCAAGAAGACTATTCGATCGTTCAGGACCTTGCTCATCGTTCTTTGAGCATCACGCTCCCTCAACTAATAGCATTAAGCCCTAAGGTGAGACGTGAGCTGCAGCAAGGGCTCTCAACAAGGAGGAACAAGAAAAAGGGAAAGGTAAGAGAGGTATCTTTTATCTCTGAAGAAATTGATCGGCACCCACATACAGTCGATGTCATCATAGATAATTGCCGTGTCGAAAATGTGTGTGTTGATGGGGGAGCTGCATGTAATATCATGGTGCCCCGAATCATGAAGAAATTGAATTTGAAATGCACAAGGCGTTCCTCCACTCGAATCAAGGTAGCAAATGGTCGACGACTCGCCACCTTGGGAGTCATTGAGGATTTTCCCATCACTATCAATGGGTTGACCACCACCGTCAATTTCTATGTAGTGGACATCGGAGATACAGGTAGGAGTTACCCAACCATACTCGGAAGACCATGGTTGAGAAAGAGTGATGCAATCAGCTATTGGAAGACAGGACACATGTCTTTTGGTGCTTCTAAGGAGAAGATCTCGGTGCAACCAGGTGCCACGGAACCAGAAGAAGAAGAGGAGCAAGATAGTGATACTCTCTCATCCTTGGTGTCTGAATCAATGGAAGAATCAGACCGGGGGGGAGGAGTTCTCAGAGGAGGAAGTTTACATGATGGGGGTGTCTCCGACCCCGCCACCTGCAGAAAAGGTAACAGCTAGTCCTCAACAGCTTGTATCTATGCTTTCCCCAGACCTCACTCCAAGTGAGAAAGACGAGTTCCTAGAAATGTTCAAAGATTTCCCTGACCTCTTTGCAACTAGCTACTACCACCTTCGCCATGTGATTGCCATAGAGCACAAGATAGAGCTGAAGCCTGATGCGAAGCCTGTGGCTCAAAAGTATCAGAGATTAGGGCCCCTATAGACCGATGCTTTGCGCTCGGAGTTGCAAAAGCTTATAGAAGCTGGGTTTATTGTTCCGGTTCACAATACTGAATGGGTTTCACTAGTGGTAGTCACCCCAAAGAAAAACAACAAGTGGCGGGTCTGCATCGACTATAAGAAACTCAATGCAGCCACCAAGAGGGACCATCATCCTCTTCCCTTTCAAGACCTCATTCTTGAGAAGGTAAGTGATCATGAGATGTATACTTTCTGTGATGGTTACTCTGGGTTTTATCAAATCAGAATTGCCGAAGAAGATGTGCTTAAAACCACATTTGCCACACCCTGGGAGACATTTGCATTCAAAGTAATGCCATTTGGCCTCACCAATGCTCTTGCTACCTTTCAAAGATTTATGTAGATGGTGTTGGCTCCTTATTTGGGGGATTTCTTGGAGGTGTTTTTAGATGATTTTTGTATATTCTCGTCACGTAAGGAGCATGTCATGAAGGTTAGGTTGGCCTTCCAAAGGGTCAATGATGCGAATGGCAGTCTCAACCCGAAGAAATGCACCATTGGAGCCACTCAAGGGAGGTTATTGGGACATATTGTCTCATCCGAGGGTGTCAAGCCTGACCCCGAGAAGGTAGAAGCCATCCTCAAGCTCTCCCCGCCAACAACCAAACGTTAGGTATGCTCATTTGTCAATCTAGCAGGATACTATCGCCGCTTCATTGATCAATATGCTGCTTTGACACGACCCATGACTATGCTATTAAAAGATGGGGTTGATTTCTCTTGGGATGAGGATTGTGATCATGGGTTTGCACAAATCAAGAATGCTCTGGCTTCAGAACCCATCCTACGCAATCCAAATTGGTCAAAGACTTTCTATATCAATCCTGGGTTAGGTGAGCATACTTTGGCAAGTATTCTTCTCCAACAAGGAGAGGATCAGTTCATGTATCCCGTTCGATTTGCTTCTCGACAATTGCTCGACACCGAACGATGCTACTCAAAGGCTGACAAGCATGCCTTGTCTTTGGTTTTTTGCATTGAGAAATTTAAGCATTATGTGGCTGGAAAGTCCATCATTATAATCTCTAGCAATGGTCTTCAAAGCAGGTTCTTCAATCACCAAATCCCATGGGCCGATTGGCCAAATGGTTGGCAGTTCTACAAGAATATGATTTTTCTTTTAAAATTATAAAAGGGGGTTGTTCCAACTTGAAGAATGCCTTGATTGATTTAGAGGAGTGCCTTGATGTAACCCTTGTAGTAGCCATGGAAGTGGGGGATCCATGGTATGGCGGTATCTACAGGTTTCTGACTGCTTTCTCCTTTCCTCCAGAAAGTACTAGCTATGAGAGAAAAAGATCCGCAGAGATAGTAGGCGCTACACCCTCTTTGATGGGGTGTTGTACCGTCAAGGCATGGATGGGATACTAAGACGGGCCATTGATGCAGATGAAGTACTAAGGTATTGAAGCATTATCATGATGGATTTTGTGGAGGCCACTATGCCAGTGACTATATAGCTAAGAAGATTTTACATGCTGGATACTATTGGCTGACCTTGTTCAAGGATGTCACTTTGTATTGCAAAACCAGTGAACCATGCCAATTCTTTGGTAGGAAGGATTTGCGTCCTGGGCAACATCACCCAGTGATGTCCATCCATCCGTTTCAGAACTGGGGAATAGATTTTGTCGAGCCCTTGCCCATGACTGCCCGCAAAAAGAAGTATCTTTTGGTAGCCACTCAGTATGTCACTAAGTGGGCTGAAGCTATCGCGCTCCCCACTGCAAATGGTAAGGCAGTTTCAAATTTCATATTTGAACATATCTGAAAAAGGTTTGGGACACCCATGGAAATAGTCTCCGACAATGGGAGTCCATTCTTAAATGAAGTAGTGGAGTTACTCATGGATCGCATGGGTATTGATCATCACACTTCTAGCATCTATTATCCAGCATCCATGGGTCAAACGGAGTGGACCAATGGCCTCCCTTGTAAAACCATGGGAAAAATGGCCACAGGGAACAGGAGCCAGTAGGATCCGAAGGTCATAGAAGCCGTATGGGCTTACAACATCACTCATAAAACATCTACAGGTCACGCTCCTTTTGAGTTGGTATATGGTATTGAGGCCGTTTTACCACTAGAGATAGACATTCCAACTTTGAGATTGGCACAAGAACAAAGGATGACAGAAGATGAACATGTAGAGGCCCGATTGGTGCAACTTAAGAAGCTAGATGAAACGCGACGCCTTGCCCTACATCAAACAAAGATTCAAAAGAATCGACAAAAGGCCCGCTTGGATGCTAAGATTCGCAAGGGATGGGAAAGACACTTTGCTGAGGGGGATGTTGTGCTATGCTTTGATAACGGGGACGAGCATTTTCCGAGCAAAAACGTACGAGCGATCTGAGCAGTGGACCTTTAGTTAAGTCTAATTTGATACCTTCAATATATATATTTTTTCAATAAACATCATGTACAAAAAAATAAAGTAAAAATAATATTTCTTCCAAACAATTTATAGTCAAATGGTCTAGAATCTCAGGAAGATTGAATTGAGAGACATGGATAGATTTCTATAAAAGGACCATTCAAACACACCAAAAGGTCACCGAAAACTATAGTGTGGTGAGTAATACATTGTTCATACACAACTCTTAAAGAAGCTGTGGGCAACAAAATACTGTTTACATACATATAGCTATATTGTGTCAAGCAAATGACTATCAAAATGCACCCAAAAAGTCAACACAAGCTACAATGGTCATACAATATTTGTATGCACCTATGCAAGTTCCTTTGATATAACCACAAGTAGAGATAAACGCCCTTCTTAGCAAGCAGGTAGAGCTTGGTAGAGTTCTTGCCTACTTAGTGCAGATTGGTGAATGAACATGTGTATCTTCTCATCTAGACCCAAGTATTGCATATAAATGTAATACAGATGTTTGCATGGGATATATCTGTTTTGCCCTTGAGAATGGCCCATAAAGTCCAGACATGTGCATGATGGGAACACTGAAACCACAACATTGTACTTGCTCCCTTTTCTACGTGATCCTGGAGTGGAAACTAGGTACTCCACATGCTCTCTAGGGACAACTATATTAACATTGTGAACAACACATTCCAAGGAAATAGACTTAGCTATCCTTGTTCTCATTTCACATGTCACCTCAGTTACCCATTCCACAACCATGCCATCCCTTGTGCTCGGTCTACTTGTTAAATCAGCAGATTTGGCCCTAGTGCATTGCTTTTTTAATCTAAATCCTCCAGCTACTAATAACCTCATTTCTTCCTCATCCAGGCTTGTCCCCTTCTCAATAGGCCACTCCCTCGACACCTCTGGTGGTTTTCCTTCAATGCAATTTGATGGTGTCCATGTGTGGTCAATGTTATCCCCACAAAACCAAATCAATTGCCTTCGAATGCCTACTTTGGTGTTGATTCTCCCAAAAAAGCTAGGTGCAGGAACACCTCTCTTTCCCGTCCTACCCTTGTGATCTATCAATTTGTGGCATTTGATTCCTTTGTCCTCTAAGTATCCTTGACATCTCACCTCACTACCTGCATTAGTTCTTCTTATAGCCCACATAGTCTTGTGTACTACCTCTTCTTCAACATATTGATTTGTTTTCAAGATTGGTGTGGTATTTTGTTTTCTCTTTCTTGGCTGATTTACATACTCATATTCTGGACGATGTGAATCATTTGCATACATTGCTTCTGAGAAAGATTTTGACCGCTTCCTTCTCACAGTCTTCAAATCACCCATACAATCTTGACCTCCAATAGTTGCATCCACCTTGCTAGCCACCTCATTACTGAGATCAATGAACTTGCATGAGTTGCTCCCTATGTCCCCATAAGAGTGCCTTCGAGATAGCTTTTCCAAACTAGGTCCACAACCCAAGTGTAGTCCCTTTAGATATTCTGTGTATCTTGCAGTTTGCAGCAAAGCACCCGTCACATCTGTCTCACAAGCATTTTTTAGTGTGACATATTTCACTCCGTCATTCGATGCCAACCAACTTCCATGGACTGACTCTGCAAGGTTGGCTCTAGGAACTAAAAACTGGTCAGATCCCTCCATGCCCTATGTGTGCCACAACATAGATTAGTTTCCAATAATCAAAAAAACAATAAAGTTGTGAATGAAATAACAATAGACCTACCTTGAGAATGTATTCTCCCCAATGAGCCACTCTTGCATGCCACCACACAATCCATGTTTCTAAAATGGAGATGTCCTTCTTATGTGCATGATGCTTGAACCACGAACGGAGGTTTTTCAACTCGATGTCCGCAGCTTCTTGAGATGGAGCATTCTTCCACTGTCTACACCTTAGCTTGAACTCCTCACGATCAAATGATGGAAGGAACTTAGCATGGTTTTCCAAGCTTTGCTCCCAATGGAATAAGCAAGATCTCTCTTTTTCTTTGAGCACCTTATTGGCATCACCATTGAATACCATTCTAATTGCACGCCAATTTGCTTGTGCCTCATCAGCCATAAACCCTTTAAATTGAGGCTTTGGGAATCCCTCCTTCTCCATGACTCTATTTAACATTTCCCAAAAAAGGATCTGGGCTTCTGTATCCTCAACCTTGAAATCCCCAATAGCAATAGTTTGTAGCTCTTGAACAAAAGGGTTGTAAACATGGCATGCCATTGTATTCCAATCATGCATACGTTTGACAAAATCAAAGCAAACCCAGCACGATCCTAACTCTCCACCTGGCCTCATCTTGTTCACTAGATCAACACCACTACCATGTCCCTTGGTAGACATCTTGAAAACATGACATCTTTCAAAAGAAGAAAATTCAAGTTGTCCAGGGAACACCATGCTCTGAAAATAATCATATACACACTTTCTTTTCAGTTGTAAAAGAGCATCATAACCATCTGCAAAGGATCCACTTTCAATTTGGGCCTCCCTTTTCCAACGTGCGAGCCTACAGTTAAGAACATGTAGCATCAAAATCCCATTACTTATTTTTCATAAAAACTTGAGTACTTTTAATCACATTAAGAGGACAAGTATGCACATACCTTCTCTTGTCCAAAGTTGGGGTAATCTTCTCTAGTAATGATGTCAATTCAGCATCACTCATGGCTTTCGGATCATCTTGAATGACGGCATCCAATATTATTTTTTTTGCTAATGTTTTTTGCAAGGCTTTAGGTCTTCCCATCCCATCTCTTTGTATGAGCTTAGTCAACCTAGCCTTAACTTCCTTCACAGCACCTCTAGAACTTCCTTCACCAACGGGATGCAAATGATACCCTGAGTGTATAACACACCTCTTAAATTGTGTATCACCCTTGGGGTGTGGGTAACATACGAATAGCCTACATGGGCACTCTTGCTCGCAGAAAGGATGAGCACCACAATGCAAACACTTAAGAGTACTATTTTCGCCAACATATGATCTTTGAGGACACACTCGTGAAAGTCTCCCTTGCCAATGCTTCTCATTGGCCTCTTTGGTTCTCTCCAAGTGAGGACAAAATATGTTTTTGCATTGTAGATGCCCACCACATCTTCGAATTCTAACTAAACCATCAAATCCTGTCATATTACTTGTTATATCATCCGTCCAAACATGGCTGTCGTATTTGGTTTCTGTCCCCTCAGCACAGTTAGGGAGGTCCGAAGCGGGAAGCTCAAACAAAATATTGCCATCATACTTTACTGGAAGTGCACTTCTTTTTTGAGTGCACTTCTTGCAGGAAGGTTTTTCAAGAGAGGAACCAAACTCATAGTCTTATCAAATTGTTCATCTACTTGTTTTTTATCCGACACTTCCTTACTGATTTCTGTCAAAAGCTTTACACCTCTAACAATGAAGGTGGTTCCAAACTGAGTGTCAAGATGAAACAAGGACTCCTCACCTACAAAGGGAACCTCAAAGGACAAGTCGTCACACTTGCTATCAAGTAGTTGATGCAAAGAGATTGAGCTCGATGAAAGTCCAAATGCTAAGTGAAGGTATTCCCTACTAATGCGTGCAACACCATTAGTTGTTGCGACTTGCAGTGTCTTCGACCTATTGTCATTGGACACAATTGCAAAATCCATGGAGCTTGTGGAACACAATCTCCCTACCAATGTTGAGATCTATTGCAAGCAAACGAGGCACAAGTGGGCAAGCATGTGAGCAACAGTAGTTCACGCACTTGTCTCCTTTCGAACTCTATACTGACCAACTCTGCACTTGTAGTGCAAAAGCATAGAAAGAGGCCATCATTGTTCTTTGATACTAAATCAGCTAGACGATCAAACTCATAATATAACCACATTCATTGCCACCGCCACGTCCCAAGCACACAAGTCCTTGTAACCGCCAATTCAGAAGAATCTACTCATATAATCAATTCACAACATTCTGTCTGACCGCCCACGTTCCAAGCACTCAAGTTGGCACCCCATTTATCATTCATTGAAACTTTCTCTAGGATGGAGAGGATGGGGAGTCATAAAAGAGCCATGTTACTCAAGGTTGATTTTTCCAAGGCTAATGCACACGAAAAAGAACCACTACAAATTAGTTTCGCTGGCGAAACTATATTAGCAGATGCAACTAGCTCAAAGAATGGATGGGAGGTGCTAACGGAAGCTTGGATGGAGGGTTTGTCAATTTTACTACACTAGCAATCTTCAAGTTTATGGGAGCTGTTGCTTATATCTCTTACAATTTCGGCAATGAAAAATATCAAAATGTCAGTACTTTACTTTAAACAATGGAAAACATCATCTTTAGGATACCTTTGCCGAAGAGGCCTTAAATGGGTGTGTATCCCTAGTCTAATTTTTATTCTAAAAACAATCATACCAAAGGATGGAATAGTTGCGAGAGAAAAATCATGGACATGATGCCATCATTAGATCTAATGAAATAATAGAGCTCAAGAAGGTTAATGGATTGAAGGTGGTAGGAAAAAGTAAAGACATCGCTGGTGAAACACTATTGGAAGCCATTTCATTTGGAGTTCACAACTATAGTTTCGCTGGCGAAACTAAACGGGGCAGAAAAAGGGGCTTAGCGAAGGAGGAAGGTCGAAGGGAAACGGAGAGGGAGAGGGAGAAGGGGAGGCAGAGGCAGAGAAGTGAAGACTAGTTTCGTTGGCGAAACTAGTTGGCGAAACTAGTTACTAGTTTCGGAAACTAGTTTCGCCAGCGAAACTAGTGAAGTAGTTTCGGAAACTAGTTTCGCTGGCGAAACTAGTGAAGACTAGTTTCGCCAGCGAAACTAGTCAAGACTAGTTTCGACTACCCTAGGATGACAACTCCTCCGCCGCCTTTATCTCTGCCTACGCCTCTATCTCCTCCAAACGCCTACAAACGCCCATGCCTACGCCTACGCCTCTATCTCCGCCTACGCCTACGCCTTTATCTCTGCCTATGCCTCCAAAAGCCTCCGTCTCGACCTTTATCTCCGTCTTTATCTCCGCCTCCAAACTAGTTTCTGAATCTAGTTTCGCCAATGAAACTAGTTTCGCTGGCGAAACTAGTTTCCTTCACTAGTTTCGCCAGCGAAACTAGTTTCCTTCACTAGTTTCGCCAGCGAAACTAGTTTTCGAAACTAGTTTCGCTGGCGAAACTAGTGAAGGAAACTAGTTAAACTAGTTTCCTTCACTAGTTTCGCTGGTGAAACTAGTCTTCACTAGTTTCGCTGGCGAAACTAGTGAAGACTAGTTTCGCCAGCGAAACTAGTCAAGACTAGTTTCGACTAGTGAAGACTTCAAATAATTTGGTCTTACAACGATTCAAGGTCGGACACGGTCGTTTCAATAAACTCAAATCTCCATATCACGGTTCCGTTAGTTACAACCAACTTTGCCATTTATAAGTGTTTCTTTTGAGAAAAAAAGATATTACTTTCACCTGTTAGTTCTGACAAAATGGAAAGCTTTTTCTTGCGAACAGCATGCCAGAGATCGTGGCGAAGTACTGTCATTATCACGGGGAATCCAAATCATCAAGCTCAGTGAGCGATGAGAACGAGGTTAGTGTTTTGAACCGATGAGAACATAAACAAAGAAGAAAGGCAGTGTCCGCAGTGCGTCCACCTGGGAGGAAAATGACAGTGCCGCCATGGCACTACCCCACAAAGTCTCGTCCCCCCACCTTTCAGGCCAAGATGCGCAAAGGGAAGACTCCCGATACTGAGTATCCATGGCCCCAGAAGATCACGCAGGATGAATTCGGTGGATCCCGATTGAAATTTCTCTCCCGTTTCAAGCCTCTGACAAGCAAGCCGAAATTAGTTACACTCCCCTTCGAGCTGCCTTTAGTTGATTTGGAAAAGAAAATTAAAGAGGTACAAATCAACGCGTGCTACGACGTCGTTCCGCGCAGCTGGTTGCATTCGTATTTTTCCCTTTGCTCGATCGAGCTTGTGAATGCATAACGTGGATCGTAGTAAGGAACCAAATTGTCTCTGATGTCAAAATTAACCAAATCGATCATAAATTTCCGACGTGAATCGCTGATTACGAGGACTTGGCCCTGCAGGTTAGTGAGCTAGCGAGAAACACTGGCATGGACTTTTCGGAGCAAATTGCCGATCTCAAAGAGAAGTATAATCAGGTACGAGGCAATGAAAGCCGCTTACTGAGAATTTTGCTGACATCCATGCTTCATACGTGCTCTACGATAACACAAAATTTGAATTCAGGTACGCAAGGACTTGTACTCGCAACTCACCCCGGTCCAGAGATTGAGCGTGGCAAGACATCCAAATAGACCAACTTTTCCTTACATGATTAGAGCACCTTTCCCCTGATTTCGGGAAAGATCGACTTCAAATCAAGGCCATTCGGCTTTTACGAGTTACCCCTCTTCCCAAGTTTCACTGGCGAAACTAGTGAAGACTAGTTTCGCTGGCGAAACTAGTCTTCACTAGTTTCGGAAACCTTTATCTCCTCGACCTTTATCTCCTTTATCTCCTTGACCTTTATCTCCAAAGCTTTATCTCCGCCTGCGTCAAACCTTTATCTCCTCGACCTTTATCTCCAAAGCTTTATCTCTGCCTCCAAACCTTTATCTCCGCCTCCTCGACCTTTATCTCCGCCTCCAAACGCCTCCGTCTCGACCTTTATCTCCGCCTTTATATCCGCCTCCGTCTCGACCCTCTGCCACCATCCCTTCCCCTCCTGGAACATCTCCGCCATTTCTTCCCCTCCTTGAACATCTCGCGAGGATTTTGCCGCTCGAGAACTGCTGGGAGCTTCCCCCCATCTTCTTCGAGGCAAAATTTTGGAGCAGGCGTAAGTCTTCAAAGCTTTGCAGTAAAATTGCAGTTTGCTTCTCGATTTCGGTCTCCAAGGCGGAAATTTTGAATCGAAAAAGCTGAGTGTCGCCTCTGCTTCTTTGCCATCCCTGCTGCAGTCGTGGGCTTCTCTTGCTCCCAACCTCGCTTGTCGGTCTCCCTTCCTTCCTTGAATTGGATGCTTTTTTGGCAATTTTTTGTTTGCCAATACCTCGTACTCAGACACATTCACCACCATGGTAGACATGGCTCCGACGTCCAGAGTCTCCACGTAATGTCCTAACTCGTTGATGTCAATCTACTATCGACGGGTGCACTTCATAATCGGAGAACTGCTAGAGAAAACGCATACTTAGAGAAACACGAGGCCTTCGTTGGGCACACGACAAGAGCAATACAGAGATAGAATCGTGCTAAATAACAGATTTAAATGATTCATCACGAGTCATATGAAGCGCGTGCATCTTGGGGAAAAGACTTGGCAAGGGTGGTGAAACAACGTGCAAAGCAGGAGATGGATGGGGAAAATGATCTAAAGAGAGCGAGAAGCTGGAATGAGGACTAAGGACGAAACAAAGAGCTATAGAGAGAGAGAGAGAGAGAAAGAGAGAGACAAAAGGACAGACAGACACAGACAGAGAGAGAGAGAGAGATAGGGAGGGGGGTACCAAAGGTGTGAGGATAGGAGGGATGGAGGAGGTGGGTTGTGGTGAATTGAGCTGAAGAGAATGGATTGGGTTGGATTGGGAGGAGGAGAAGGTCTGAGAGTGGGAGTGAGAGAGAGATGTGTACCGGTACACATCTCCCTCTTGAAAGCCGATAGTCGACACCATGTGTAGTCCTTGGGATTGCAATTGGAGGACGGATGCTCATTCGAAAGCAGGATTGGGGAGGGATTGGAGGATGGTATGCTTGTTTTAAGGTCATTTTCTAGTTCGGCTCTCTATGAGGATGCCCTTACTTTTCTCCATGACTCTTTTAGCGCATGCGTTGCTCCTATCCTCTCTTCCTCCTGCCCCTCCCCCCTCCCCAAGCACCACCTTGTCGCTGCCCCGCTCTCTCCCCCCATGTTTTCTCTGCCTGCGCCCTCCTTTCCCTACAACTACTCTTCGAATCGCTCTCTCGGCATTCTTGGGCCGCACTCGGATTGCTGACGGACCAACGAGTGATCTAGGGATTTGTTTTGCAACTGTGATACAATACAAGACTCTTAATCCCCATGTTTTGTGAGATAAATTTCTTTGAGTGTTCACCCGTTTTGAACCTATACTTTGACTTTGTTTTATGAAGCTATTTGTTGTGAGCATTCATTGGTTTGTTTGGGGTAGAGTCATTTGGACAGTATGTTGCTATTATCCCTATCTTTGGTTTGAAGGGGGTGTTAGGAGGCAAAACCTTGATAAGGTTCAAATACTTTGGAGAGAATGTCGAATGTTGTAGATGGAGTACTTGGTAATTTATGCTCCCCACGTTATTCAAATACTTCTCGATTATTCTCGGCTATGGTTTCGCCAGCGAAAGTATGATCTTGTCTTCTTCACACAGTGCTAGTTATATTTGAAGGGAGCCTCACCCATAACACGAAATGTTTATTCTTAACTTGCATTTTGTTATCAGAATAATGTATTGAGGAACTCCATTTTTTTCAATCATTTAAAAGAAGTTTCCTTTGGCAAAACTATGAATGGCATTTTTATTTAATCATTTGAAAGATGGTTACACTCTGTCATTTTTCATTTAATCATTTCAAAGATGGTTTCACTATGTCATTTATTTGTTTTTCTTCTTGTGCAGGTGAGCTTATTGAAAGTTGTGCAACAAATGCCTCCAGTAAGTTTGGTTTCTTTTTCTTTTTCTAGTTGCATTTCACCTTTGCATTTTTGCAAATCTTGTAATTGAGTTCTTCGAACGTGTAGAGAAAGAAGCGTGATGTGTCTAGTCCTATCACAAGAAAAGGTGGTAAAAGGAAGAAGCAAGAGTCAGAGGTCAAGAATGAACTGAAGGAGCTTGAGCAAGTTGACATTGAAAATGATATTGAGGATCCTGGGGACAACAAGGATAAAACTATAGATGATCCATCCAACAAAGTAGGAGTTAAAGATGATGTGGAGGATATCATTCCAGAGTGTGTTGAGAGACCTTCAGGTGCAGATATTTTAGAGCTTCTTACAGTAACTAAAGAAATTCCACCTCCTCGAATTCCCTTGTGTCGTTGTCTCATAAACCCAGTTGTGCGTCAAATTAGGAATGATTTGACCATTTTGAAAAGAGCATTTGAAACAGAGGGATACATTCCGACCAAAGGATCTTTTATTCTATCTATCAAAATGCCTGATGGGTCTTCCAAGGATGTTGATGATGTCACAAGAGAACGTTGGGACAAGAATTGGAGCTTAGTTAATGATGAGTTTGAATCAGAGATAATTGGCACACCATGGAGCTTTCTATCAAACAAAATGTTCTTCGTGTGGGAAGGAAATCATCGTACGGCATCTTGGATGGAAAGCATAGAAGAGCTTTACACAAATATCAAGTCTAGACACATTAGAGTGCAAGCTTAAATTATTGAACCGGAAGCAAAGGATGAGCTTAAGCTTGTTGCTGCTCTACAAAGATTTAACTTGTAAGCTTTGTTGTTTATGTTTACTATATTGCGCAAGAGGGTTGGATTATTTGAATAATCCTTGAGATGGTAAGTTCTTGTAAATGAAACCAATTTTGATCCATTTAAGTCAATGGTTGCAGGCTTAATGAAGATGCAATTGTTGTTACTAATCTAAAGGATTATTTGTACCACACAAGCACACTCGTATCCTGTGATGCTCAATATTTTACTTAGGATTTTAGTGAGGAGGAGAAAAAAGCTATTGAGTTGGCAAGACAGAAAGAGGTTGGAAGTGGACGAAGGGTGTGGTATCCCCTCACCCAAACTATTCTTGGGAGGATGGTATTTGCTGTAAGTATTAGTTCTTTAGTTTATATATTTTGCTTTGTGTTCCAATAACATTATGATGAGATTATCTGTTTATGTTGAAAGGGGAAATGGAAATCAGATTTTGAGGCTCAATGCAAGAAATTGCATTCTTCCATGCCAAAGGATGAGAGAGAGTCCAAGATTCATGAGATTAAGAAGACTGTGGGAGCAACATATCGAAGAAAAATTACACGGGTAAGTTTTCAATTTACCAAATTTTGTATTTATAGATCACAAATTTGAATTTGTAGTCCACAAAATTCTACGTTTTATATCTCAGATATTTGAATTTATAGTTTGCAAATTTGAATTTATAGTTTTCAAATTCTAATTTTACAACTCATAAACCATAATATATGATTTGAAAATTATAAATCTATAGTTACAACTTGCAAATTTTTAGTTTGTACTTTCAAAACCTTAATATATGGTTTGTTGTGTGTATCAAAGTCTCTTCTAAAACTTTACTATTTGGCAGATGCTTTCAATAGTCAATCCTTCCCATGGCAAGGAGTGGTTTAATATCCTTTGGAATTTACCATTTGAGGATACATCAATGAAGATCACTTTGGAGAAGCTTTACCAAGTATCAATTGCAACCTGTTCCAAGGCAAAGCAACTATCTATTCTTTCTCTTCTTGGTGCAGATGACAATCTAAAGGAGAGTTATGGGATGCCTATGACTGACCATGGTTTCATACCTTGGCTTGCAAAAGAAGTATGGATGGACCATGTGTTGGCAGATGCTGGGCGATTGCTTGACCAAGTGATGAAATCATCAAGCATTGAGGGTGCAGCTACACTTCCAGACAGTCCTTCTATTCTGGAATACTTTGATGGCATTATAGTGAGACACAGGCCTTTTTTGTTTGAGCCTTTAGCTTCATTGATGACAGTTGCTGTTGTTCCATCCAAGCAAGTTGATCTTACAAATGCCAGCAGACGATTGGTTTACAGGTGCGTTTTGGCTTTCGTTTTCAATGGAAAGATATCTTTGTAATACCTTGCATTCTCTTATATTATCCTAAAAATCATTTAGGTATCTCCATTATCTGGCTGCAAATAAGAGTCTTAAGGTGGTACCATCCATTTGCAAGGCTTGGACTATGCTTGCACCTGCTACTTATTGCATGTACACCTCTCATATTTTTAGAGAGAATAAGCATAAGGATGGTCATATATTGCTTACGGAGTGGGAAAGGAAGCACTGCCCTTGGTGGATCGAGATGAAGGCTGGAACATGTATCGAGGAAGAGAAGGAAACTTATGATCGCCATTTAAAAGGTGAGTGCAAGTCAAACTCGGGTTTGTCGGGCAACATGGATGAGGCACAAAAGAAGAGGCTTGAAGAGGAGCAAAAAGCAATAGTAGAAAAGCAAAAGGCAAGTCATGTGACTCCAAATAACAAACGTGGTGGAAGACCTAAACCAACGGGCACTTCTAACACAGGTCTATTTTCTTATAACTCTTTCTTTCATGTTTCAAAGTGATTAGAAGCTTCCTACAAATTTAATTTAGGGTTCTTTGTTATTGTAGACGATGATCCACGAAAGGAGGAGTCTCTTCTTAGTAAGAAAGTGTGTAATACGGATATGGTTTATGTTCCTTTGTCCACTTTCTCATCATTTGCAACTCGTATCTCACAAGAAAACTACAAAGTTTGGGAGTATGATTATGTATCACTTGGAAAAGAAGTTAAGCAATACAAGTACGATGGGGCTTTTCAAATCATAAGAAATTTTTACCATGAACTTGGTGGCATGAAGAAGTCACGCAATGGAAAAAATGCTGCATGGAGTGTGGATTTTTGCTTGATTGACCTTCCTACAGGATCTATAGTGAGTGGAATCAAGGGTGGAATCCCTAGATGGAACATTCTAAATGAGGAGCATATCTCATGCTCACTTGCTATTGCTTCATCTGTGATGGATGATTATGGATGGACATTGGTGATGTGTTCACCTGTATCCACTTCATTCGTTGAGCGTTTGGCAAGACAAATGAGACTAGAGGTTTCTTCTAGGTGAGCAATATATCACAGTTGATAATGTCTGTTTATGTGAATTGCATTCAGCTATTGGTATCTTATAGTTAGTACATGTAGATGGATCGTGGAGACGGGAGATTGCATTGATGTTGCGGATAATGTTGGCTTTGGTGTCAAGGTATGTCATTTGGCTATTTACATGATTGTCATGTTCTTGTTTGTTCGTATTTTAGTATTCTCCATTAACTTTTTCAATCTATGTTTCATGTAGATTACTGCCTTTCAAATCCTATTGTTCTCTAGGATTGGCAAGAAGGCACATCACTATCTTGATAGGGCAAATAAAGTTTCCCAATCCCTTAAGGTGTGCATGGACAATTATTTCATCACTCATTACTTGCCTTCAAGTGTACGGTGCATAAAAGAGGGAAAGGGTGGACAGTGGCGTGGTGGGTTGGAGAAGAGTAGCTCCATGATGTTGATGTTCATGGAGTTGTTGTGTCCGATTGGAGGCTCTGTGCTTGAGCTTGGTGCAGGTACAGCACCTGGGATGAAAGCAGCAATTCACTCAGGACGTCCATGCATGGCAGTGGACAATGACAAAGAGATTTGCACAGGATACTTAGAAGGCATGCTTAGAGACAACTTCACAGAGGCAGGGCCTTCAAGTGTGAATCAAGCAGTCCTCATGATAGATGATGAGGAGACAGACTATGACTTTGATGCACCTCTTGATTAGTGAGTAATTTATTTGATCTATGTGTATAATTTAAGCATGGTTAGATACTGACTAATTGAGCTTAGTGTTCTGCCTTGCTATGCAGAAGATGTGGCTACCCAAATGGCAGGAGATAGCACATTCGATTATGAGTTGGTGGAGAGGCATCATGGACATCTAGACTACATAGATGACTTGGCTGATGAGGTCTAGAGAGCATGTCCTGGCTTTTTATGGATTGATGCAAAACTTAATTTCTCATGTTTTCATTATCATCTCATGTAGACTTGGTTTCTTATGGATGGATAGCCATTACCTTCTTATGCAAACCTTAACTTCTTATGGATTGATAGATTATGGCTTCTGAATCATGTGATTTTAATGTTCTTTGACCTAATAATATGAACATGTCATAGTTGTTTTGGAAATGTATGGCAAGTTGTAATTTTTAGGTTTGAATTTTTAGGTGAATTCATAGATTACATCTTTGATTGTTAAAATATATATCCGTCCCTCTATTGAGTTTCGAAAGACTAAAAACAAATAATTGTTGGCAATCTCACAAGCTTGAGGGGAGGTATTAATAAGCATATCTACTTAAAAGTGAACAATGCCACTAGTCCTAATTTTGTTGGCATGTTGAGGCTTATAGAAAATACAATGAATGTGCAAATATAATACACACAACTGCATCATGAGAGCATTCAAACCAAGGGTATATGTCTTTGGCTCTTTGTACCTTGGTACATGCATGCAGTTAATATGAGCGCTGTCGATTGAGGTTTTTAAAAAAAGATATTCCATAAAAAAACATTCATTCAAGTATAACTCCATTGAGTGTTGCTCGGATAATCCGCTCAAGGGTTTCCGCTCATAATATGTACGCACCCCTTTGATAACAGATTCAACCACCAAATGGATAAGAAGTTTCTACCACTGTGGACCGGTCCATACAAAATCATCAAGGAACGTAGCAATGGGTGTGTACAAGTTCAGGAGATGCATGAGCCATATGGCAGGAAGGTGATCAACAAGCGTTATCTCAAGCCCTTCTTTGTGCGTGATGGACCCAGGCATGGAAATGCTGTGCATTCCCTGCCTGGGGGAGGGAAACTATTATGGATAAATTTGTCTAAGGAAAAAGGCATTAATATGTGTGTGTGTTAGTATGTGTGGCAATAGTATAATAAAATATGGTGTGCATAGAGCCCAAGGTTGAGGTGGCAGGGCATGACCATGTGCCACCCTTCCACGTAAGAGGACCCATAAGGTGTGATCCATGGTAGTAATATTATAAAATGTAAGGTGGCATGGCTCCTTCATGTGCCACCCCTCCACCTAGGCTGCATTTAGTGAGATATGGCTCAAAGTCCATGGGAGAAGTAATATAAAATAAGTGGAGATGGATATTATATTGGGTTATTCCCTCCATATAGGATAGGCCCATGTGGGGGAGGTATAGATAGTCCAAGGATGCAAGTTAAATAATGGGGAAAGTAGGATGAGGTGGCGAGATTCCTTGTGCCAACCCTCCACTTGTCCTGCTAGATGTTTGAATGTATTATAAAATTGGGAAGAGACCAGGGGAGTATCATAGACTTGGGATATGGGAGTTGATATATGTGGAAAAATGTGGCCAAGCATTATCGCACACAATTGAGAGTGCGTAACTGCCTAGCCCACATGGGAGACTCTTCCACACACACCATGCATGTGGGAGGATGCATTTATTGGGAGAGACCCTCTCTCTTGGCTATAAAAGGATGGGGCTATTCCTTGATGAGACACGCTCATTCTTGTAAAGACACCTAGCTAGTACTTTGATTTCTCCCTTCCCTTCCTTTCAAAATAAAGCATAGTCGTCTTCCCTTGACGATGAGGATGGCCTCTATAAGGACCATAGCGCGTGATACATGACAACATGGAAATACAAGAGAAACCAAATATCTAAGACAAAAGTAATTTGTCTAGTACAAAAATGATAGTGAGATAACTTTTGAGGCCATGTAGTCTATCAATGGGGCAAGAGGAAGCCGAGGAGAGAAGACTGATGAGAGTTAATCTTGCTACATCGCTGGGATCTTCTAGCTATAGCATGGTCGTGAGCAATTATAATAGTCACACTTGTCGGATGTTTCTAAGAGGGCTAGATCATAGATGGGAGATATCGAAATTGCACTTGAGACTATAGATCAACATGTCGATGTGTTCGGTGGGACTCATGCTTTGCAATGTGTCCTCTGTGGTGGCAACCAAAAGTGTGGTCGTCCATGTGCTTGGGAAAAGAGCTAGTGATGTGGCTCTGGATAATGTCTGCCAAAGGCTCCTGGGCTCGCTAACGTGATCAGAGGAAATGCTCACGGTGACGTGTCATCTCATGAATGAAAGCAGCTAGGCTGGAATATCCAAGGGCATGAGAGGGAACCAAAGCCATCACGGAAGAGGAAACGGTCTCTCTTGCATATGGCATAGTATATCAGACATCTAAAAACAATATACTCATATGTCTTAATCTCTCCTTGGTCACATAAGGTGCAGATGTGCCCCTCCTATGGAACACCCTTGACTTTTCTGCTCTTGATCCAAAGACTATGTGAGGATATATGGAAATTGGTTAGAACAATCTTGAGGGAGTAGGGTAAATGGGTCTATGTGTAACTAGGTTGCACAATGAAACCCTACTTTGAGATCCACAAGCCATGGTCTTTGTAAACATTGAGCTTCACTTGAAGCTCTTGAGGTCCTAAGAATGTGCAACTGAATTAGATCCTCCCGAATGACTCACTTAGCCTCCTGGGCTGAAGTAGAATGATCATCAAGGCTATGTTGAAAGGAATGTGACATGTCAATGTGAAGACCATGGGTTAAATAATGTGTCAAGATGTCGTTGTAGTCACTTAGTAGAGGATGAGATGAGAACCACATCATTAACGTAGAGGAGAATCTAGATAAGAGAAATGGCCAAAGAGTCCCCCTATCCCTTCAAGAGTCCCGATGATTGTCTCAAGCTCATCAATGTACAAGCCAAACAAGGTGGGTAAGAGAGAGATATATCAATGCTTGCAAGAGGCCTCATGGGCCTATGGAGAGAGATTTGGTTTGACTCCTTTTTAATGTCATAGGAACAATCCTAAGGAGTCATTAATGACTCATCCGATGTGATCCAACGGATTGAACCCACAAACCTAAGCTAGAGCCTTAACCACCAAGACCCACGTAGGTCTTACATAACTTGATGGAGAAGGATAGCTTATATAGTTTTCAGTTAGATTTTATCATAGGAACAATCCCAAGAAGTCATAATGAAGAGTGTGGGCAAAAAGCGAGTTTTTTATTCCTGCCACCTAATTGCTAGTCCACTTAGCTCTCTCTCACTCACTCACTCACACTCTCTCTCTCTCTCTCTCTCTCTCTCTCTCTCTCACGTGCATATCCATGTTACTTGGTTTCAAACAAAAAAGTAGTCTTTTGAATCCACGTACAACAAAATTTACATTCATGTTAAAAAAGTTTCAGTATATTTTGTTTATTTCTTCCATGTGTGGCACATGGAAGGGGCTTTGGGATACAAAATCTGAGACGAGTCCTAGATAAAAGTAATTGAATGTATACATTAATCACTATGATTGATCAAAACCCCTTCTTCTACTAAAAATTTGGGATGGTCCTAGATAAAAACAATTAATTGTATACATTAATCAGTATGATTGATCAAAATACCTTCTCCTAGTGAAAACCCACTCCCAAAAATTTAACTTTTACATACTTCACTTTTTGAAAAAACTCACGGTGCAAAAATAAACTTCCTTTTTAAGAGCAAAAATAACTATAAAAGAGTCCTATCATTTTTGTTTGTACAACTTTTTGCCTACTTTTGTCACTTTTTAATGTTAGCTTTTTGTTACTTTTGTTACATGTTAAATACAAGCTTCGAAATACTTCACTCTCAATTTGTAGTCAATTTTGAATATATGTCTCTCTCTTTCTCATTCTCTCTCTCTTTTTGTTGTTATTTTCACTCTCGTTTTCTCCATCTGACAACCTCCCCTTAATGTACTCTCTCTATCTCTCTCACTGTCTCTAACCCATTACCAAATTGTTACATATTGAGAGCTTGCACAGGGCATTTAGAGAAAAACCAGCATGCACAAAATTACATCAAAGATTGAATTTCATAAAAGCTATCACTAGCAATGAGCTCATTTGATATATGCTTATTTGGACATTTCTAGCTAAAGTTGGGATTTTTTCTTCAAAAATTTGGCAAAAAGAGGGGGGCACCGGTGCACACCTTTTTTTGCGAAATCTTTAAAAAATAATTTCTTATTTTCTTAAGAAAATGTAATTTGTACTTCCTTATAAGCATGTTCAGGTCCATACATCATTTTTAAGAGCAGAAACAAGTATGTAAGGGCCCTAGAAAAGCTTCATAACAAAAAGCCATACAACTATCTCATAGGAGTACTTTAAAGATTATATATATATATATACAGAGAGAGAGAGAGAGAGAGAGAGAGAGAGAGAGAGAGAGAGAGATTTAAAAAAATAATCTTTAAAAAAATTTATGGTAAAAAATGGTGCTAAGAAGGGGGGTGCTAGTGCACCCCTTCTTGGTGGTGCCATTTTTGGGGAAAAAAAATGCAACTTTTGGTAGAAGTATCAAAATATGGTCATATTTGGTATATCAAAATGATCAAGATACATCAAATGAGCTCATTTCTATTGATAGTTTTATGAAATTCCATCTCTAGTGTGATTCAGTGCATGCTAGTTTTCCTCTAGATGCCCTATGCATCATTTTTAAGAGCAAAAACAAATATGTAAGGACTCTAGAAAAGCTTAGTTACAAAAAGCCATACGACTATCTCGTGTATAGAGAGAGAGAGAGAGAGAGAGAGAGAGAGAGAGAGAGTGCAATGTATGATCCATTACATATGACATAAATAAATTATTGTTGATCAAGATGATAGATGCTCTTTGGATACTTATATAGAGCAAGAACTAAGAATATATTAAAGAGGAAGTGATATAAAAAAGGCGATGGAAAAGTGTTTTTTAAAATAATATTCAAAAAATTTTATGGCAAAAAATGGCGCCAAGAAGGGGGGGGCCGACGCACCACTTCCTTGCACCATTTTTGGGGAAAAAAACAAAATATGGTAATTTTTGGTATCAAAACGATCGAGATACATCAAATGAGCTCATTTCTATTGATAGCTTTATAAAATTCCAGCTCTAGTTTTCCTTAAGATGCCTTGGGCATCATTTTTAAGAGCAAAAACAAGTATGTAAGGACCCTAGAAAAGCTTAATAACAAAAAGCCATACGACTATCTCGTAGAGAGAGAGAGAGAGAGAGAGAGAGAGAGAGAGAGAGAGAGAGAGAGAGAGAAAGAGAGAGTACAATGTATGATCCATTACATATGACATGAATGAAATAGTGTTGATCAAGATGATAGATGCCTAGATCAAAGTGCTCTTTTGGATACCTATATAGAGCAGGAACTAATGATATTCAAGATAAAATGATATAAAAAAGGGAAGGGGATAATGATTTAAAAACTAGGGAAGGGGAAAAGGGTTAAAAAAGTAAGTATCACTTCCTCTTGACCAATCATACTAATTAATGTATGCATTCAATTATTTTTATCTAAGATTTTCCCAGATTTTGTATCCCAAAGTCCCTTCCATGTGCTACACATGGAAGTATAAACAGAATATACTGAAAGTTTTGAAATGTGAATGTAACGTTTATTGTACGTGGATTCAAAAGACCACTTTTATGTTTTAAACCAAGTAGCATGGATATGTATGCAGTACTTGCAAGTAGAGAGAGAGAGAGAGAGAGAGAGAGAGAGGAATAGCAATTAGGTGGTTGCAAAAAAAAACTCGCCTAAAAGCTGGATCTTTGCCCATCCCCATTAATGCCTCATTTGATGCGATGCAGAAGATTGAACCCACACCCCCAAAAGCGTAAGTCAAAGCATTAACACTTGTCTTGTAATTGATCCACAAAAGTGGCTTTGAGTGGCTTGTGGAGTGTCTTTGGCATTTTCGTAAATTTCATTACTAGATGCTGATATTGTTAAAACTCCATTAAAATTCACAAGATTGAAGTAGACACACTAAAGAAGCTGCACTTAAAGTTTCTAGCCAAAATGTTATTCCATTTGAAAATGGCGAATCTTACAATTCAAGCTAAAATAGAAAGTATGTGGGAAGAATGTTTAGAGAATGTTTGGATTTTGAGGAGGGGAACTTTTACCTTGAAACTAAAAGTTCACATGAAGGGTAGTCTAATCAGCTTAGAGGACAATCTAGGGCGAATCTCACACATTGGGGGACATGTTTGGGAGGGAGTGGCATTAGAGTGCATTCCCCCGGTGTACATCAGGGTGTTTACACACTATGGACACCCAACATGTAATAAATGCATTTGGATCGTGGGCGGGATGTACGGGCAATCTTGCTTGTCCATGAGCCTTGGGCGTGCCCAAGGGCAGGCTGGGGGACATGGTAGAGAGATGGTCAGAATTTAGAAAATGCTTCTTGTTCCCATGCAAGGCTTTTTGACAGCCTTTGTTTTAGCCACGACTAGTTTGTGACAATCGATGGATGCTAAAGACAACTCTGGAAGAACTCAAAACCATAAACTCATTCGTAGAAAATACAAGAGATGCTACTTTTCAGCCGAACGACTACTTTCATCCTGCCAACCTGAAAAGTAGACGCTGCTGATCAGGGTGGAGTTTTCAAACATTAGCACTTTTTAGACAACGTTTGCGAAAACCTAGATTTGCTAAAGATAGTCATCGACCTTCTTTAGCCAAGAGATTCATGGCACCACCATCTAGGGTTTGTACCCTACCCCCTCTATTTCGCTGCATTTTTGTTCCTTTTGCGTCATTTATACACACACACACACACACACACGATCTTGTAGGGAGCTGCAACATTGTTTTATATTGAAGTGATTGCTTGTAGGGCCCTGACTTGTGATTTCAGCAATGATTTGTTGCCTTGTTTTGGATTAGAGAACATCGTCATCTCAACTTTTGTAAGGAACCTGCGACATCCGAACTTTTGTAAGGAACCCTGTGTGCTCACGCAATCAGATGCGTTGTCAAACTTTTCTTTGCAGCTGAAGAATGATGTGTCTGGTGCTTGCGACTATTGTTTTGCGTAGCCTTTGGGAGGTTGGATATTTGTACTGGCCACACATACCTTTCTTCTGTTTGGAATTTTTACCAAGCATTACTCTGAATTAATCAAGAATGGTGTATTTTTGTTGTATATTTGTTGCTGGATGGGTGCTAGATGCTTACAGTGTTGTTGCAGGTTGGACGTGCCTTATCTTGCGAACTCCACCAGAAATCTTGTTGTAGTTCTCTATCTGTTCAAAAACGTGGAGGTATTTCCTTGCTTCTTCTTCTACGATTCTTAGATGATTGGTTTTTGACTCCATTGACAATATGTACAGGCCGTTTATCTACAAAGCAGCAAGATCATTCTATTGTATCTGTAAACTTTCCAAATAACATGATTCAGTTCATGGGATCTTCATGGTCCCGAAAGTAAAACCTTGCTTTAGTTTGGGGCTTTTAGAACTAGTATGCTTGATAGAGCTTGACAGCTTGATATTCAAATGCTCAAGGGATTGAATGGCTATGTTATTATGGGTCCTTCCTGTTTGTTAGCACTTGTATTTTCATGGATATCATTGCAAAGTTGGCCTGTATCTAAAAAGTACCGTTATACAGAAGATTGATCAAACTCTACAAGGCACATTGTGTAAAATGTTTGTTTGTGGCTAGAAAGTGAAATGTTTTGCTAGTACCGTGCCTTGCAAAACGTTTTGTGGCTAGAAAGCAAGAGAAGCACAGTTTGAAACCTTTGTTCAAATGGTTCTTCTTGGATGAGAAAACTATGTGTAGTCATGGTATGTGACTGAACAAGAGTGTAGTTGTTCATTTCATCCCACTATGACGCATATCTAACTAGATCTAGGCACGCATGTGTGTTTAGAAAGAATAGAGAATTGCATGAAGGAAGTTATCAATACTTATACATGCATATTATTCTCATATTAGTGAATTGAAAAAGGTCCATTGGAAGAAATTTCCATGTAAATGTTAAAGGTATTGCTTTATTATTCATTTCATCCTAGTTCAAGATTAGAATTCTAACATAGTAAATGTTGGTAAGTTTGTGTATATGGGGCATGATGATTAGATTATGGATCATACCTTTGACGAGGTTGGCGTGATGGAAGAGTGGTAAGAGGTGGAAGCATGTACAATCAACAATGAGAGGTTGAAGCATGTGGACCATGCAATGTATCTCTTGTATCTCCAACCTATTCAAGATGCATTTTATGACCTCATTTTGTCAACATCCACTCCCTTGATTTCACCTATGTTCATGTTTCATCCTCACTTGTTTTACCTCTCTCCATGTGTCTCTCAATTCTTGCCCATGATCACGTTCTAACATGGAGGTACAATAGAATTTCCCTCTTGTTCATCATCTGCCTCTTGAACTCTTTCTACAAGCTCATTTGGAGATTCGTGGGCATTCTTTGATCGTGTTATCAACGATAAAGGTTGATTGCACCTCACCCCGTCATAATTGCAATGTGAGCCTTTTGGGTCCTAAAAATTTTGGGGGAAAAAAAAACGATTTTCGCTACATCTGGGAAATTGACACATTGATACTCATTTTGACGTTTTCCTTCAATTGAGCTATATCTTGGAAGCAAGTTGAGAAATCCTCTCCCGTGGAATGAGAGAGAGGAGGGGGTAGAAGGAATTCTTATATAGTTTTTTCCAATTTGAATTTCCCACCCTCTTCCTCTTCCTCCTCCTCTACCCTCATCGCTCCACCTCTCCTCCTCCCCCACCTCCATCTCATGCTTCCTCCACCTCCTACTCCTCCACATCGTCCACCTCCATCTCATGCTTTCCTCCACCTCTTTCTCGTTCTCCACATCCTCCACCTCCCACATTTAGTCTTTCTTGATCGCTCCACCAAATTTTTAGAACATATATATAGATTTTTGCTTTTTCAACCAATTAGAGGTCAATAACTTAAGGACTTTCAAAATACATTTCCATATTTACATTTTCTTTGTTTAATACCAAAATTTGAGGTTTAGGGTTTAGATCCTTAACTATTGTTGTTATTTCAATACTAAAATTAGGGTCAATAAATTAGGTTTTTTCATAGCATTTTACCGAATCTATACTTTTTCTTAGTTTGATACTAAGATTTGAGGGTTTATGGTTTAGGGTATTGACCATCAACCATTGTTGTAAATTCAAGCCATTAACAAAGTCGATATCAAAGAAAATAAAATCTTGTTTTTCATTTGGAAATCCTTTTTTATTTCACTCGAAAAGGGAGTTTAGAAAAGGCAGTTGGAAAAGTTAAGGGCTATGTTCATAGTACACATTGTATGCATGAGTCGTCATAATAGCAGTAGTAGCAGCATGGGCCTTGGACCGTTTCAGGCGGTGGTGAGGACAATTACGCCAATAAAGACCTTCGTCACCACAATGATTATAGGTGCCTTTGACAAGATTGGATTCCTTGGAGTCAGGGGAGGGAAACGAGGATTCTTTGGTGTTGGGGGCTCCCTTGGGGCGAGGTTTGGTTTTTTGGGCAGCCAACGATTCAAAGGCCCCAGTAGATGGTTTGAGAAACGGTTCTTCCTGATCTAGGATCATTGGAATCCCAAGTGATGGTGATGAGACATCCTGAAGTGATGAGGGAAGAGTAGAACATAGAGAAACGGGAGTCCGAGATTACCTGATTGATAAGGGTGATGGCCATGTCTTCGGAAGAGATCTCTTTCCCTGCGTGGAGGATATCTTGTTGGAAATTCTGCATTTTGATGATGTGTTCGCGTATGGATGGAGAGGTAGTAGGATCCAGGCGACGAAGTTGGACTTCTAGGGAGATACGCTTCATCAGGGTGACACAGAGATACATCGCATCCAAGAACTCCCAGATAGCACGGGTAGAACTAATCTGCTTGATGTGGTTCATGACGGGGGGCTGACAGTTGAGGAAAATCAAAGAGTAGACCTTGGCATTGAGCTTGTCCCACATAAGGGCTATCATCCTCAGGAATAATTCGTGCCATCAAGTTGGTGAAATTCTGGGAAGGTGGGAAGAGTGGGTGAAACCGGAGTGTGTGTTCGGTTTACAAGAGTATTTTATCCGTAGTAGTCAAATCCTATCTCACTTTCTCACAAATAAAATTCAACCAACAACTTACTCCATAATATCCACAGATTGCATTGAAAACTTAAAAACACAGGTGAGGCTAGATTGCCCCTGCTCAACAAAACACATCACACTAGATTGGCCCCACAATTCCTGTTGGCGCCCCTTTCGGTATTTCTTTTTATTTAATTGGGCAGTTCAATACACAGAACACTACCCGCAGGTAAATTCCAATAACCTCGGATCCAGCCTAGATTCGGAAACAAACTTGTTGCGCGAACTGGGCCCTGTGGGTGCCAAAACTAGTGCAATCAATCAGTCCTCATCATAGGACAGGCCAAGCATAGCCAATACAGCATCCAAGAACCAATTTCCTTGGTTAACAACATGAACCAATCCCAGCACAGGAACAATCCACCTCAACCAGAGGGACAAATCCACAACAGAATCCAATCTGTATCCATGAAATAGCATGCATATACACAATCCACACTGCTAGACCAGCAGCTATGATCACAAACCAGCCCGGCTACCTCTAGAAGTGAACTCAAAATCAATTCTGTAGCCCACAGATGAAATCACCTATTCCAGAGTGCTCCTAGACTGAGAAAATCAGCGTAAATTTGAAGTCGCCCTGCTGAAATCTGCCCAGAAACTCTGCAAGGTGATGTGCCCAGCTGCTTTTTACTGCTACCTGCTCTCCCAGATGCGAAATACAGCAGCACACTGCCCTAGCAACTTGCCCTGCACTCAGAACTGCCTGGGTGTTGACAAATATGCGAAACTCTGCCTGGAAGTGATGAAACACAACAAACAGGGTGCGAATTTCAGCAAAATCACTGTGTGGCAGCCACCAGTAGATGCAATCGAACCTCCCTCAGCCTGTAATCAGCAGCAAACTGGCGTGGAGCAGCCCGGAGAAGCTTTGGGAATGAAATCGCACCTCCTTCCTGCTGAAAACTGACAAAAATCTGCATACTGGCTGGCTGAAAAGCGTGGGCACCTATCTGTAGCACGAGCTCTTCTATTTTGGGTTCCTGACTGCCAATAAATAGCATTTTTAATTCATAGAGAGCAAGTGACATTAAACCACTCTTTTGTGTCACATATTAAATGCTTGGGCCTAGTCCTTGACCCCCAATTAATTGCACTAGCACATGGCACCCTGCACATTTAATTTTCATGCACTTGTTGATGGAATTTCACCACCAAATTTAATTTCCCTATATTAAATGTGATCCTGCTCAGTATTATCACGTCCTTGTGACATACCCCCCTCTTGAAACAGCAAACCACTGGTTGCTGCCTCAAAAGTTCAAAAGAAAAGGAAAATAAACAAAAAGAAAAAGAAACATAAATATTAAACATGTGTATGGCAAAAAACACACCATACTGAATCATATTTATTTAACCAGTTCATGGAAGAACCATGAAGAAACCTGTGTATGGCCAATAACTCACCATACTATAACACATCATGGAAAAAAAAACCATGAATAAACCTGTGTATGGCCTAATACTTACCATACTGTATGGCCTAATACTCACCATACCATACCATACAGACTGAGTAATGGGTAAGGCTGTAGCTCCATCCCCATATCAGAATGTAGAACTCAAGTGGAGCGACCACTCGACATGTGTCAAGAGATCTTATAGGTAGAAGTACTGTCAGCTCAGTATCCCGGATCAAAACCAATCTCATGACTAAAACCTGTGGAAATTGCTTGAACCCAGGGGTATGGAAGAACCCCCCTCTTAAGCATCCAATACTGCTTATGACAGTTTCTCCGCTGAACTGGAACTAGCCTGTGAAGTAGGCTGAAGGTTAAAAGCCTCAAGGTAGAGTTGCAACACCTGTGGAGAGTCTGCCAGCTCTTCCTCTTCCATCCATTGCGCATCAAGAGCTGAATAGTTCTTGAATTTTACCATGTAGCGCCTTTCCACTCTACCTTTAACCTTCCTTTCATGATGTGAAATTATCTGTTCAGGAACAAGGACTTCCTCCTGTTCCTTAACCTCTGGTTGCTCTACATCCTGAAGTTCTTCTGGTACCTCACCATAAAAATGCTTAAGCAAGCTCACATGAAAAGCATTGTGAATAGTCCATGTGGGAACTAGTTTTAACCTGTTAGCAATGCCATTGATCTTTTCCTGTACCTGAAAGGGCCCATAATATCTCATATTCAGCTTGGTATACAAGCGGACCTTGCCCTTTTTCGTACACAGCCTTGCCTTATTAAAACGTAGCAATACCTAGTCTCCTTCCTTAAAGACCAATCCCCGTCTGCGCTGATCAGCTGCTTTCTTTTGCTTTACTTGGCTGCGTTGGAGTGCATACTTAATCTTTTCATATGCTGTTTTCAGATCTTCTACGAAGTGATCAGCCTCAAAAATCTTCTCCTTTGTATGCAAGATTGGTGGTACTTTCTTACCACCTCCTACTATTTCAAAAGGAGCTTTACCTGTAGAAGAGTGTACGGTATTATTGTATGCATACTCCACCAAAGGAAGAAACTTTTCCCATTGTGCCTTATGCTCAGACACATAACATTTCAGCAAATCCAACACTGTGGAATTTACTTGTTCTGACTGCCTGCCTGTTTGTGGATGGTAGGTGGAAGAAAACATCAGTGTTGTACCCAAGTTTTCAAATAGACCCTTCCAGAATAGGCTGGTCATACGAGGGTCTCTGTCACTGACAATAGACTCAGGCATCCCATGGTACTTAAATATATGTTGCAGGAACATTCGTGCCATATGATCTGCTGTAATTTTCTTGTGCACAGGAATAAAGTGTGCCTGCTTACTGAATCTACAGATTATAGTCCATATCCCATCATGCCCTATGGGAGTTCGTGGCAGATTAAACACAAAATCCATGGCTATACTCTGCCAAGGTCTAGGCAAAGGCGGAAGCAACCCTACTGGTTTTTGCCTATCATACTTGGTTTTCTGGCATATCAGACATGTTCTACCGCCTTTACTGTCGAATCAATGCCTCTATGGCCTGCATATGGAGGTGCATGACTCTCGGTCAAAACCTTTTGTCTCAACTATCGAGTAACACATAACCTGTCACGCATCATAAGAAATCCTTGTTTCAAGGTATAGTGCTCATGCTTGTGTCCCTCAATGAGCTGATCATAAATCCTTTCAAAAGCATCATCAGTGGCATACTGATCCTTCACAGCATCCAACGCACTATGATAAGCAATAGAGACAGCATTTACCTGTGGCTTCTTAGACATAGCCTCTGTCTGAGGCTTCCTGGATAAAGCATCAGCCACTACATTTTTCTTTCCTGGCACAGCCACTGTCTGAAAGTGGAACATAGAAAGAAAATTTGCCCATCTCTGAGTGAGAAAATACCTGAGAGATTGATGATCTGTCTGCACGTAGAAATCAGCACCAAGCAAATAGTGTTTCCACACTGTCAAGGCATGAATCACTGATAAGAGCTCTTGCTCATGCACATTCATAGAAATTTCAGCGTTCTGGAGCAATCTGCTCTCAAAGGCAACAACCTTGCCATCTTGCATCAAGACAGCACCAATGTTGTGGCCACTGGCATCACATTGGAGCACAAAAGGCTTCCTCAAATCTGGAAGAATTATTACCAGGTTAGAACACAACTGTTTCTTCAATTCTGCGAAGGCTGCAATTTCTTTTGGTCCCCACTGAAAAGGTACTAACTTTTTCTGTAAGACATGCAAAGGCGAAGCAATCTCTGCAAAGTTACGGATAAACCGTCTGTAATATGAGCAAAGACCCAAGAAGCTTCGTACTTTATGCAAATTCTTCAGGTGTGGCCAGCTTTTGATGGCTTTCAACTTAGCCGGATCCATTCGCACACCATCTTTAGAAATGATGTGATCAAGGAAATGAATTTCCTCCATGAAGAACTCTCTTTTTTCCGTTAACTATCAGCTTGTGTTTTTTCAGCTCGGCAAATACAATGGCCAAATGAGCTTCATGCTCTCTCCTATTCCTTGAATGCACAATGATGTCATCAAAGAATGTTCCAACTGTTATGCTCTAGCCGAGATAGCATAACCTCGGAAAGATCGGTGGGCATTTTCTTTAGATCAGATCTGATTTCACAAATGGCGAAGGCTTCTTCCCACTTGTGTAACCAAACCTCGATCACATCAGAACTGCGCTCGGTCATCCGACCAGCGTACTTCTCTGGTCTATAGTTAGCAATATTAGGCACCTTGACCCTCGCACGCTCTGATGAATGTATACTGGGCTCTGGCTCTACTAGAGCTTTGCCCTTATCAATTCTAGATGGTCTAGCTGACAAGGCTTGCACCATCTCCCTAATCTCATTCTGACCAGTGTTCACCTGAAGCTGCTGGTTCATAATCTGCTGTAAAGCATCTTCTAATACCGAAACCCTACCGACCAAAGTAGGTGTTGTGTGATGTGACATTTGTTGTGTAGACCGTGCTCTAGACTCACTAGGATTCACCCTGGAATCTTGTCCTTCTGCCTCCATAGTTTCAACAGGGAAAATAGTTTTTTTTTTTTTCAGATTTCCCTTTTGTTATGCAGGAAATTAAATGACAGCCTTTGTTGTAGAAAATAAATTGACAGCAGCTCAAAATTTGTATAGTGGAGAAAAAAATGCTTCCTGGAAGCACCATGCAGACTGAATATGCGCGCTTCGCTTTGAGACAAGCTCGAAGGAAAATTTGTGTGCCTCTCGCTTCCTTGTTTTCCCTGTGTTACAAATCTGTCACGTCAACATCGTTCACTGCCAACTGCGCTCAGAATTAACTGGTAGACATATGGCCTGCAACGGCGTCTTCGTTCTGACCCTTCCAATTCGTCACGTCAACTATGATACGTAGGTCTTCGCCCCATCTTGGGTAGCCTCAGTACTAGTCGATGCATCATCAATCGACTCTACCGATGCTATACACAGATATAGAAACTCTTTCGGAGTCCTTCGAATTTCCATGGCTGAAATCAGTGGTCCTCGAGGTAAATCCTTTTCACCTCGCAAAACATCATCTTGAACTGGTAAATATGCTTCTTCCAATCAATGGCTGGATTTTTTCGAAAATGCCAAGCCATGCCTAGGGCTATATCTGCGTGAGCAAGTCTGGTCAATTCAAAGTCCAGCTTCTCAACATAGTCCTGAATTCGAAGTTCCAACTGGGTAACCCTTTGGTCCCATACTTCAGTTGAACTTCCGTCCGCCATCCTAACCGTATAAGCATAGTCAGACGGACTAGTTTTCAACTTGAGCCTCTTAATAAGCTTTGAGTTGATTACATTGTGTGTTGACGCTGAGCCAAACAACACAATCACATCATGACTGGCTACTTGCCCTTTCATTTTAATCAACTCGGGCTCATCGAAACCGTATACCCCGTTGCTGCGGGCTTGGAAAGGATGTTATCAGGCGCACCGCTTACTAACTTAGTAACAGACACACTTAATAACACAGGTACTAACCTCTGAGAAGGTCCCGCCAATTGCATCTGCATATGTTCCACATTGGACTCTCTTGCATTTCCACGTCGCATTCAGATATTATCATATTAGTCGTGCGACAGTCTTTATTCAGTGGACAATCTTTCCACTGATGCCGCTGAAGGCAGCCGAAGCACAATCTTTCTTTTCTAGCTTTCTCTTTTTGTTCAGGGGTCAACGACGACTTTGACCAAGCCCGGGCTGCCATTGGAGTTATTTTCCTTTTCACCCGAACGGTGGTACTTGTTTTTGCTGGTTCCTCAACCGGCTTCACCTGCTTGGTTTGGCCACTTGGCTGCGAGACACTTGTCTTTGAAATCCATTTCCTCTGAAATCCCCCTTTCCTCGGGTACTCATACTGAGTCCTTGCCTGCACAAATCCACCAGATCTGCCTCTGGCATCCTCATAGTTCAGGGCTATATCGGAAAGTTTATAGTACATTTTATTGACGATATTCTGATATTCAGTAAAAGTATTACTGAGCATCGTGAACACTTAAGAGTAGTGTTCAGTACTTTGAGGAAAGCGAGTCTTTATGTAAATAAAAAGAAAACTATACTGTGTATGGTTAGGCTTGAATATTTAGGGTTCATAATTACTCCACAGGGGGTAGAAATGGATCCGAAGAAAGTGGCTGCGATACTAACTTGGCCAATCCCTCAGAGTCTGACCGCGTTGCGATCATTCTTGGGATTTGTCCAGTTTTATAGAAGGCATATCAAAGGATATTCCGGAATAGTATGGCCATTGATTGATCTGACCTCAGATAAAGTACCTTTTATTTGGGGACAGAATTAATAAGAAAGTTTTAACACCATAAAACAAGCTGTGGTCACAGGACCGGTGTTAAAAATAGTTGATCCCCAGAAACCATTGTTCCTAGAAAACGATGCAAGTGGCATTGCGGTAGGAGCAGTCCTCCTTCAAGAGGGAAGGCCAGTAGCCTTTGAAAGCAAGAAGCTTTCTCCCTCTCAAAGGAATTGGCCAACTCATGAATTGGAGTTGTATGCTGTTATCCATGCTCTGAAAACATGGAGGGATTATTTGTATGGTTTAGAGTTTTATGTGGATGTGGATCATGATACTCTGAAACATTTCTGTAAACAGCCTGACTTGAGGGGCCGCCGAGCTAGGTGGGCAGAGCTCATGCAGGAGTTTAATTTAACGATTCGGTACCGAAGAGGAAAAGATAATAAGGTGGCTGATGTGTTGTCTCGCATTATGCACAACCTGAGTTTCACGGTATTAGAGAGTGCTCTAATGACCGAGATCAGAGAAACTCAAAAAGTGGACAAGTTTGTCTAGAGCTTGTGGCCTAAGGCTCATGTGTTAAAACCCGGGGAAAATGAAAAGGATGACCTGGCATCCAGAAAAGGCCAAACTTATGCAAGATATACCATAAGGGATGGTATGCTAGTTAGAAATGGCAAGGTTGTAGTACCTAGTCAGAATGATCTCAGGCAGAGAGTCATTCGACAGTGCCATGATAGCCCATGTGCGGGACACCCAGGAGTCGAGAAGACATATGTCTCGTGAAGCGAGATTTCTTTTGGCCAAAGATGAAAAAGCATATTCATGAATATGTGACACGGTGTTTCTCGTGTCAGGTAAGCAAGGCCGAACGAGTAAAGCCACTCGGACTTTTACAGCCCTTGGAAGTACCACTAAGTAAGTGGGAGAGCATTTCCATGGATTTTATTGTAGGGCTACCTACGACACAAGGAGGGTATGATTCTATCCTTGTGGTGGTTGATCGTCTAACCAAGATGGCTCACTTCATTCCGACTAGAGAGTTTGTTAATGCCCCGCAAGTGGCGGATTTGTTTATTAGACATATATTTTGTCTGCATGGATTGCCTAGATCCTTAGTGTCAGACAGAGATGTCAGATTTACCGGTCATTTTTGGACAGCGGTATTTGAGACACTAAGGACTGAGTTGGGAATGAGTAGTGGGGATCATCCTGAGACGGATGGTCAGACGGAGAGAGTTAACCAGACTTTAGAGGATATACTGAGAGCATATGTGTCATTGAGGCAACATACGTGGGACAAGTGGTTGCCATTGTTGGAGTTTGCCTACAATGATAGAAAACATTCATCTACCGGGTTCAGTCCATTTGAGCTGAACTATGGTTATAGACCAACCAATCCAACTATAGTTGGAGTACCTCAGAAAGTGCCTAGTGCCGCGAACTTTGTGGTTCAGATGCGGGAGATGCTAGCACTTGCGAGAGCTAATATCCGCCAGGCTATGGATAGAGCCAAGGTGTATGCGGATGAGAATCGGTCTATAAGAGTATTAAGGAAGGAGAAAAAGTTCTTCTCAGAGTTCCTTCGCACTTGAAGTCATTGACTTCAGGAGAGTGTGCTAAGTTATCACCTCGATACTGTGGGCCGTTGTTAATTCTGAAAAGAATAGGCAAGGTAGTCTATAAATTAGAATTGCCACCGGGGTGTAAGGTACACCTAGTGTTTCATGTTTCTCGTTTAAAGAAATTTTTGCATATTGGTGACTCACTAATCGAAGGTGTGGTTTTGTTTCAGGAGATAGAGGATAATGCAAGACGCAAACCAACAAGAATCCTGGACCAAGGAACAATGCAAATACGAAATCGGAAGATACCCACGGTGTTGGTTGCATGGCATGGTCAGCCTCTATCGGAAGCTACCTGGGAATCCGTATACCAGTTACGGAGAGTGTTCCCAGATTTCATAATCGAGGACGCTGATGCTTGAAGAGGGAAGGAATGCTATGCTCTAGCCGAGATAGCATGACCTCGGAAAGATCGGTGGGCATTTTCTCTTAGATGACCAACTTTTGTAATAATTAATGTGTGTAAATGAAATGGTCAAGAGAAGTAACTGCCAAGGTCCTAGGTGAGGGTGAAATGGCATTGACTAGGTGGTTCTGAGTGCTAAGGCCTAGGTGCACCTAAATGTGCAATAATGCCAAGGGGCAAAAGGTTTAAATTTGCCCCAAGAGAGGGGTAAATGGTGCACCAAGTGAAAAGGCTAAAATGATGACATGTGGCAAGGGGAACCATCTAGGGAGATGAGGGTCTCGTGGATATGCATGAGGAAGACTAAAAAAAGAAGTATTTATTGAAAAATGCGATCCACGAGAGTATGGCTGGGTGGAACAATTGAGATGCCATGGCCCGTGATCTGAGTGAGAGTTAGAACATAGATTGTGTCACCAACAAACTTGTGATGCTCCCTAAAAATCCTGTCCATCATCCGATTGAACGTGGTAGGAGCATTAGTCAGACCAAACGACAACCAAAAAATTCATACAATCCAAAAGTGGTTCTGAACGCCGTCTTATGTACATCCTCTGTCTGTATTCGTATCTGATGATACCCACTCTTCAAGTCAATGCGACTGAAGATGGTCGATCCCTCAAGACGGTCTAGTACGTCATCAATCCATGGAATCAGGAATCGATTCGTAATGACTGGGCTGAATGAGTCCTTTCTCAAATAATTCTTTTAAGTGGCTCATGATTTCCTCTTGTTGTGCTAAACTAACACGCTATGGAGGCCTATTTGGAGGGGAACTGCCTGGGATGATGTCTATGGCATGATCCTCAGGCCGTTCAGGCGGTAATGTGTCTGGCAAAGACTCAGAAAAACAGTCTGGTAATGTGCAGACTGCTCTTTTTCAAGTGCGGTGAGTTGTACTACTCTCAACATCATGCATTTTGTCCTTAACAAAAATCAAGTACGCTGAAATATGATTTTTCATTATTGAACGAATAGTCGAAGCTGATACAACAGGAATAGACTCAGCTTTGGATGAGACTTTCAGCGTCTTGGTTTTACCCCTATGGGTAATAGTAATGGTTTTAGCAAAAGTGTCTATCACCGCTTTGTGGTCATAATGCCACGGTACTCCCAAAAGAACATCACAATTAGGTAGAGACATGATATAAAACTCTTTTGTGTTCTCAAAATCTTGAATGTGAATTCGCAGCTTGCCAATAATTGGAGTGACCGGTGTGGAAAGCTCAGGGTTAGCCATATTGGCCTCACAAATAGGGCCCATCTTCTCTGGTTTGATACCAAGCTTGGCTGCCAGCTCAGGAGAAATAAAATTAGCCTTGGCTCCATCGTCAAAGAAGAACAAACAATGCTCCTCTCTGACCTTACCCCATGCTCCGCATAGTTCAGTCCTCTTTTCATCCTTGGCATCTCCAATTATATCGCGTACTAGCCCTGCACTGGGTCTAGTCTTCTTGCCTGCAGCATCATCTCTTTTGTCCCCTTTTCCAGCATCAATTCCCTTGCTGGCTGAAATGTCAGCCCTCTTCCTGTTAGAACAATCATAAAATTTATGCCCTTCTTCCTTGCATAAATAACAGGTACCTTCCTTGAAGAGCTGTTTTCTTTCCTTCTCCTTGGCTTTAGCTTGGCCAACATCTCTCCTCTTTGCTGCACCAAATCTGCCCGGTCTATTAAAACTCTTAAAACCACCACCACTAGATTTATCAGTCACATCTTTTGCTGCCCTATTGAAGTCTTCTCCGGCTGGCTTTTTATACTCTTCCTTCCTGTTGCCCTTGAAGCCAGATACTCTTCCCTACATCAATTGATAGGCAGTGTTGGCAACCTCAATAAGATGTGACATGTTGGTAACTTCGGTCTTGATACAATAGTCATGCAACTCAGACGGCAAACCACAGCAATACTTTTCCACTTGCACCTTGAGAGAAACAGTCCTGTAAGACTCAACAGGTAACAAGGCATTCCAAAATTTAGTGGTATACTCATCCAAATTGCGGCATCCTTCCACATTCAACTTATGCCACTGGGTCATTACTTCAACTTCAAAAGTTGAAGTTAACCAATGGGCTGCAAATAACCTTTTGAAGCCAACCCAAGTAGTTGGTGCTTTCCCCTGCATCACAATGTTAGACCACCACTGCAAAGCATTTCCTTTCAAGAATGTGGCAGCTTTTCGGATCTTTGAAGATTCATAAAAGATCCCTCCCATAAATGCAGTATCAAACTGCTGAATGAATGTCAAGGCTTTGGACCTATCACTGTGCCCATGAAAAGGTTCAAATTTCACAGATGAGCCACCTTCTTTATAATCTTTTATGCAGGTACGGGCATCCAAACCATCATATACAGGGGCCTGCAAGAAAGGAACCTGATGTCCCTGAGGCATTACTCCTGAAGGATGTGCACTACCACCGGTAGGAAGAAGAAGGGCTTGCTGCCCTTGCTGCATTAACATGGCATTATTAATCATTCCAGGGGCTGCCATCAATCCTCCCTACATCCCTGGCTGCATACCAAGGTTCCCATACATGGGGTTCTGCAGGGCAAACATGTCAACATCCATATTCTCCTCAGCTTCTGCCACCATAGCATGAAAAATTGACCCACCACCAAAGAAAGATGGTTGTGCCAATTGAGGGCCTACATCTGCCTGCATCTATGTAACATTTTGGGAATTGTTCCCATTATTTCCGTTGTTTCCTTGCACCACAGGTGCAAGCGGCACTGGCTCCAAAGGTAAAGGAGGTGGCATGGGTGGTAGCTCCTGTGGCAAAGGTGGCTGAAATTCAGATGCTACCTGTGGCATCTGAGTCTGCACCTGCATCGTAGTCAACTGTACCATCTGGGCCATATTCTGTGTCAACTGATTTAACACGTGCATCATATTATTCATCTGGGCCTGCATACCTGCTAGGCCATCATCTGGATAAGGCATAAAATCATTATGTTGCTCAGCAACATCTTGGTACCCATCCTCGGGCTACATGCTACCTTGTGGATCCTGATTATTCTGGTCCATGTTATCCAAAAGACTAGAGCTATACTATAAGTTTCTAGCAATTAGGCTTCTCTGCCCAAGCTCAGCCAAGGCTCTCCTCAACAGTATGATGGAGATGTCCCGGCAACGGAACCCTGAAACCGGAGTGCTTGTTCGGTTTACAAGGGTATTTTATCCGTAGTAGTCAAATCCTATCTCACTTTCTCACAAATAAAATTCAACCACCAACTTACTCCATAATATCCATAGATTGCACTGAAAACTTAAAAACACAGGTGAGGCTAGATTGCCCTTGCTCAACAACACACAGCACACCAGATTGGCCCCAAAATCCTTGTTGGCGTCCCTTTCGGTATTTCTTTTTATTTAATTGGACAGTTCAATACATAGAACACTACCCGCAGGTAAATTCCAATAACCTCAGATCCAGCCTAGACCCGCAAACAAACTTGTTGCCCGAATTGGGCCCTGTGGGTGCCAAAACTAGAGCAATCAATCAGTCCTCATCATAGGACAGGCCAAGCATAGCCAATACAGCATCCAAAAACCAATTTCCTGGTTAGCAACATAACCAATCCCAGCACAAGAACAATCCACCTCAACCTGAGGGACAAATCCACAACAGAATCCAATCTGTATCGACGAAATAGCATGCATATACACAATCCACACTGCTAGACCAGCATCTATGATCACAAACCAGCCCGGTTACCTCCAGAAGTGAACTTGAAATCAATCTTGTAGCCCACAGATGAAATCGTCTATACCAAAGTGCTCCCAAACTGAGAAAATTAGCGTAAATTTGAAGTTGCCCTGCTGAAATCTGCCCAAAAACTCTGCAAGATGATGCACCCAGCTTCTTTTTATTGCTACCTGCTCTCCTAGATGCGAAATACAGCAGCACACAACTTGCACACTGCCCTGGCAAATCGCCCTGCACTCAGAACTGCCTGGGTGCTGACAAATATGCGAAACTCTGCTTGGAAGTGATGAAACACAGCAAACAGGGTGCGAATTCCAGCAAAATCACTGCATGGCAGCCACCAGTAGATGCAATCGAACCTCCCCCAGCCTGTAGTCCCCCAGCCTGTAGTCAGCAGCAAACCGGTGTGGAGCAGCCCGGAGAAGTTCTGGGAATGAAATCGCACGTCCTTCCTGCTGAAAACTGACAAAAATCTGCATACTGGCTGGCTGAAGAGCGTGGGCACCTATCCGTAGCACGAGCTCTTCTATTTCGGGTTCCTGACTGCCAATTATGTGCCTCTGCTGAAAATAGTATTTATAATTCATAGAAAGCAAGTGACATTAAACCACTCTTTTGTGTCACATATTAAATGCTTGGGCCTAGTCCTTGACCCACAATTAATTTTACTAGCACATGGCACCTTGCACATTTAATTTTCATGCACTTGTTGATGGAATTTCACCACCAAATTTAATTTCCCTATATTAAATGTGATCCTGCTCAGTATTATCACGTCCTTGTGACACTGGGCATGCGAACTTGCCTGTCATCGGCATCCAAGAAGTGGGATAAGAGGGAGGGTGAAGCGTCTTCATAATCGCAGGTGTGGTTGGCGGCTTTCTTACTGGCATCCATTGCAGGAAGATGAGGAAAAGAAGGGGATGGGGGGGGAGGGAAAAAAAGGCTGCTGGTAACGCTTGATCAAAGATCCTGAGGCACACAGAGAGCAGCTTGCTGTCCCACCTTAGATGATCCCTCTGTTTCTTCAATCAGAGAACACCTAATGCTCTGATACCAGGTAAACAAAGGACGTGCGAAAGCGAAGTAATGAACACCAGATAAAAGAGAGTCAGTGCACAGAGAGGGCCTGAAATACTGCTGTTATAACCAGCCCCAATCAGCTTGTGAATGAAGCATCATATGCAAAAAGCGACACTGGATTTGGAATTAGCACATCGAAACTAGTCTAGGGGGACTATCTCCTTAAAACGCGGAACAGACTGCTTTTTGCTTTTCGTGGCTTTTGTGATTTTTGTGCTTTTTGTGCTTTTTGGTCTCAGCGAAAAAGCACACTATTTTTAGCATGATTGCTTTTTGGGTGGACACTATTCTGGGAACTCGAATCTATAAATAAAGACATTAATTTTGGAGCAATTAAAAGCAAGAAAGCTATGAAAAGGTCACGTATATTTACTTTACTCTATTTCCAGGAAAAGCGAAGCTTGCAAAAGTAGCCTTGGGTTATTTATGGCAAAAGGAACACTCTATTCTCGGTAAAAGCAGAGCCAGATATCCATTATTTAAGAAGCCAGGGCGCCCTCACTCTTAGCAAAGAGCCAGTTGCCTCTTTCAGTTCACATATTCTCAGCCTCCCTGCCATCGCCTTGCTCAGTTGTGCCGGTGCTGCCATCACCTGCCAACATAGATTTGCATCTCTCCCTGCTTTGCCTTGCTTTGCTCAACCCAGTGCAGCCTTGAAGAAATTCACATATCTTTCCTATATCCTTCCTCTGCCCAGTTCGCACCTCTTTCCTGCGTCTCTTGCCCTCTTGATGAGTAGATAGGATCTCTTGTATCGGTATCTGTCGAGTAGAGGTATGACGTGGGGGTGGACCAGGTCTATGTGTGCGGTGGATCGTGAGAGACATATCAGTAGTACGACTAGAGCGATGTCCCTCAAGAAGGGAGATCGGTCGAGCCTGGATAGTATGGGCAACAGGCCTCTAATGTCATCTCTAGTCAGCATGGAGCTCAAAGATCACCGCAACAACTGGGTTAGAGTGACCCGGTACGACCTCAAGTGTGAAGACGTCAGTAACATGTCACTGTCTCCTATCTGTTTGATCTGCTGTGGTCGCTCCCTGCTGTTGTCTCGTATGTCGTAGGAGCATGTCTCTATGTCTCCTCATCTCTAGGAGATAGAGACCAATATTGACCTGGTCATAGAAATGGATCAAATGTGTGAGTGGGCCAAAACCAGAGCCCTCTAGAAAGAGGCAATGATATTATCCATGTATCTCATAGTAGACTGGGCAAATGCTCCTCTGTCTTGATCATCCCTGTGGTACATAGTCTACAGAGCCGTCTCTCTCTGGGGATTGTTGTTGCTCTCCTTGCCTCACTCTCAAGCTGGTGTGATGAGACCCGCATTTGTCCGATGGCAGTCCTCAAGGCATGTGATACCCGCCGATCCTCAAGGTACTGTGGTCTGGTGATGAAACCGTCCTCACATATCCTCAGGAAGTGATCACGATAGAAGCGAGTTTTGGTAGGAAGCTCTTGGGCTTCGATCCAGACTCAGGATATGTGTAGCTGGAGGAGATCTAACCGTATGATACGGTTAATCTCATCTCGTGAAGGGAGTAGTGAAGGAGGGGCATCTAGATTGTACTGAAAAGAAGGCAGTCGATCAATATGTATACCATGTCTAGTAAGCCAAAGGGATACTCGTGCATACCATCTTGTGGTGTCACCATGCTCTGCTAGTTGCATGGAGGAGACTAGTGCTCTGCTCAGGAGTTGCCATCTAGGTAGACTGTGAACTTTGTGAAGGAAGGTAACAATCTAAAAGAGGGCATCTATCTGTAACGGTGCCATAGCAAACTCGGCCTGAATGATCTGGTGGGGAACTGAGGGCTTACTCCGAATCATCCTCGAGCCCATGATGGCCTGAAGTCGCTCAAATCTGGTCCACTCTGCCGCTGAAATATCACACGCCCAGAAAGGTGCTGCATACATGGCAATCGGTCTGACTAGGGTATCAAAAAGCCAGCCCTTCGTAGGTGGGTCCTGGAAATGTGCCTGGAAACATCGTCTCTCTAGTCGTGCCAGAGCTCCGTGTTCTCGAGTGAGCCGAGCTCTAGTGGCTTGAGTCATCTTGAAAAGTGGTCCTATGAACACTGCTCTGAGATATGTATAGGAATGTACTCTCTCAACTGGTTGTCCTTGGTATAGGAAGGGGCTGGTGGGCTGTGACAATCTCAATAGTGCAACAGGGGAGGTATTGAAGACCATAATCTTGGTCTTCGCAAGATTAACAGATAGATCCCGCTCGAGGCAAAACTCCTCTAGTGCATCCAGGTGTCTCTGTAAGCCCTCTGCTGAAGATGATATGCATATAACATGATCTGTATCATCAGGTTAGCCAAAGGTGATCCCACGCTGCCAAATTGGTCAATGAAAGAAGTGATCTCGTCGATGTAGAGGCCAAAGAGAGTCGATGAGAGTGGGCAGCCCTGCTTAACTCCGATAGTACTTTCTATCTACCTTGTCAAACGTCATGGGGCGCGAACTCTACCTCAAACAGACTCATACAGGCTCATGACCCCCCAAATAATACTCTCTAGTATCTGCATCTCCTGCAATCGTCTAATCAAATGAGAGCGTGGGACGGTGTCAAAAGCCTTCCTGAAATCCACAAAGCAAGCATAGACCTTCTGACGTCGTGATCTCGCCTCCTGAATGACTGCTCTAAAAGTGAAAATGTGATCTAGGGTCGAATGCTGTCTACGCAAGCCAGCGTGTCTGATGGCTCGTAGACCGTGTGCCTCAGTGTAGGTGCTGAGTTGTCTCTCTAGAACCGACCCATATATTTTGGCCAAGGTATGGCCGGTAGTTCTCTGGGGCCATGGGGTCTCTTGCCTTGTGTATGGGCACAATGGTGGTGCTCCAATTGGGTGGGAAACCATTGCATACAGCATGGTTAAACATCTGTGCTAGAATCGGTGCTAGTACTACATGTCCATGTGCAAAGTGCTCTGTCCGCAGCCCGTCATGATCCTGTGCTCTCTGGTTATGAAGCCGGCCAAGTGCTTCACATACATTCTTTGTAGTGAACAACTGACAGATGGTGGGGCGAGGAATGGACAACATATCAGGTGGAGCTTGATGCAGTATGTCATATAGTGAACATGCATATGTATGCCAAGTCTCTAGATCTGTGAAAGGGATAGGTAACTTTCCCTCAGACAATAAGCTCCACCCAAATTGGGATCACCTCCACGAAAAGAACATATCACCTCCTCTAGTCTGTGTGCCGTAAAGGTCCGCCGCTTATGACGGGTCATGCATCGCGGAGTCTGCTGTGCCTCCGGTGTCGACATGTGGCCTAGGGCACGTTGGTGTATCAAATGAGAACTCAGCTCTTTGCACTCATCATCAAACCAGGGGTGCTGCAGCGTAGTCCCAGTACGAGCATGTGTAAGTGTAAAAGATCTGGTGGTGGGAAAGGAGCTAGTGGCAGCCTCATGTATCATTGTGACAAGGGCATTTGATGCGCGGCCAAGGTCTGTCACTGTACAGAGCATATCAAATCCTTGGATGAGGTGGCTGTCATAGACATGGTCAAGTGCATGATCAAATTGGACATGTGTATGGGGCTGTATGTGCGGGGCTGCTTGTGGGGTTGGTGTGGTACCAAAGACAGTAAAAGATAAATAGGAATGGTCAACACATAAAAGTCCTGAACTTGTGACATAATTGAGAGAGGTCCCATCAAGTAGTCAACTATACTACTCCCCCCACCATGTGGGAAGCATGTAAGTCCTCTAGATTGTGGCCAACGGGTGATCCCATTATAAATGGTGAGATCATGTATTGCCCCCATGTCCAGAAGGTGGTGACCATACCCTGTGACAGGTGCATGTGCATCATCTGATTGTCTCAGCCTCCCAAGTTCAGCCATATAAGGCTCAGGTACAATGACAAAGTCATTGTCAAAGTCTAACAGTCCCACTTGCCTGTCAGTAGTGCGGGCATTGAAATCCCCCTAGAGTAGGACATCACCTTGTTTGGAAAACTCCACAATATCGGCATATAGTGTCTCGTATGGGCTATGGTCCTCTGTAGTAACCTGACATGCGTAGGACGATGTATCTGGTTGGGAAGTAGCACACCACAATGAAAAGCTGGCAAGTACTCAGCAGGCTGATTCTGATTCACATGACGGGGATATTCTTGTCCTAATAGGTATGATTGGACTTATTCTAGTCTTACAAAGGTATATTCTTGTCCTAATAGGTGACGGGCTTGTGCAAATGGGCATGTTTGCATGGAGGTGTTGAGCCCATCAGCAAGCTAGGCTCACAGGCCAGACAACACAGGCGCGGCAGCACAGAGTAGCATGCGCGCAAGTGTTAGCTCGCGAGACACAGGTGAGTGGTCGTGCAGGTGTAGGGTCGTGAGGCCAAGGGCCAGCTCCAGCCAGATAGTCGTGCTGGTGCCTGAGAGAGAGAGGGTGGTCGCGCAGGTGTGAGAGAGAGAGAGAGAGAGAGAGAGAGAGAGAGAGAGAGAGAGAGAGAGGGAGAGAGAGTTTATTAAAGTCTATGGAAGACCATAAAAGGCCTATGAGACTGAAGTGAATCCAGTACAATGCACTAGGCGGGTGTGGTCTCAAAACGGACCAACAATCCCACAACATAACAGAACAGAAAAAATAATAATATCACAAAGGATAGAACTATCCATGTACATCCATATGTCTCGGATATCAATGATCCTGAGGGGTCGGACGGTAGTGCAGAAAGGCCGTGATGGAGGGCTGTCCTCTAGCAGTCTGTCGTCGCTAAAGTCGGTGGGAGATGACTCGGCGTCGAGCTAGTGCCACGGTGACCCCAGTCGGGCGGGTCTCAGAACTAGGGAAGAGGGAAGGTATGTCCCAGGCGCAGAAACGTAAATCAGTCCGTTGTCTCGTTTGGCGAGGCTCTGGCTCTCGATCACGTCCATGACGCTTGATCGACTGGGGTGCCGGATCTGGTAGCTGGAAGAAATCGATGATGGGCCTCTGAAGAGGGTCCGTCTGGGACAGTTGGTCACGCAACTGAGCACGCAGGAGTGTGTCCCGATATCGGGTCATTTGATGTAGGAAGGTGGCGAGACATTGCTGGTCTGGGTAAAGTAGGAGCTGAGTAAGAGGTCCAAACCTGTCGCGGAAGAGGCAGTGGTATCGACCTCGAATGGCGTAGTAGATGGGGCATTTGGTAGTGAAATGCTCCTCTAAATCTCGTGTAGGTCACATAAGGTACAGATGCGACTCTCTCGTGGAATGCCCTCTGCTTGTCCGCTCTCGATGTGTAGTCAGTGTGAGGAAACCCTGAATTGACTAAGAGAAATCCGTAGTGCATGAGGCAGATGTAGCTGTATGTATCCTGGTGGAATGATGAATCCCTCTGGTGAGATCTGGAGGCAATGTTTGCAGTAAAACTCGAGCTTCATTGGAAGCTCAGGGGGGGCCAACCATGTCCTAAAGGTGTGTAGCTGTAGTAGATCCTGACAGATGATCTGGTTGACCTCTTGGTCAGTGGGGGAGGCACGAGTGGATGGGGCATCGAGGTTGTACTGGAAAGGAGGCAATCGGTCGATGTCGAGGCCTAAATGTGAGAACCACTTGCAAACCCGGCTATACCAACCCCTCTGGTCTCCCTCAGAAGATAGAGCCATAGAGGAGGATAGTGCCAGCCAGGGTATTCGGAGGCGACCATCGGATGACAAGCCATACTCTCTGATCCTGTGAAGATATGTGATAATCTGGAAGGCGGCGTCAAGTTGTAAAGGTGAAGCACCGAGCTTAGCTTGGATAATCTAATGAGGAACATATGGTTTACTGCGGATCATTCGAGCAATCAGGAGTATTTGAAGGCGCTCTACGCTCGTCCGCTCCGTGTTTGAGAGATCAGGGCCCCAAAATGGGCTACCATATATGCTTGCTGGGCGGACCAAGGAGTCGAAAAGAAGAGCCTTGGTTCGTAGATCCTGAAAATGTGAATGATAGCACTGCCTCTCTAGTCGGGCAAGTGAGGCATATCCTCTGCTAAGGCGGGCTTGCATAGTTGGACGCATAGTGAAAATAGGACCTGAAAAAATGACACCCAGGTAAGTATAGGAGCTGACAATCTCTACCAAATCCCCATCGAAGAAGAATAGCTCCTTGTCCATAGCAGCCCGTGAGGTATTGAAGATCATAACCTTGGTTTTCCCAAGGTTGACCTTCAAATCATGAGTATCACAAAAGCTCTGGAGTAGCATCTAGGTGCTGTTGAAGACGAGAACAAGACGATGTCATCGGCATATAAGAGGATCTGAATGGTAGCCTCTGCAAGGGAGCACCCTGTGCCGCCTAGTGTCCTGATGGTAGTCTCGAGCTCATCAATGTAGAGGCCAAATAGGGTTGGTGATAGAGGACAACCTTGTTTGACCCCTATGGTGCTCGTGATCTCCTTTGTCCAGCTGGAACCAATGCGGACATGTCCTGTCACCCTCTTGCCTCCTGTGTCTGCCCTCCTCGATGATGCCTCTAAGTGTGAGGATATGGTCATATGTTGAGATCCATCCTGAAACCTGCCTGTCCAGTAGCTCGGAATCTCAGTGCCTCTGCAATGGCTCTGACCTCTCCATCTAGAACCGATGCGTAGATCTTGGACATAACATGTCCAATCATGATAGTCCTGTAATCCCCTGGGTCCATGGGATCTCCTGCTTTATGGATAGGTGTAATAGTATGAAGGGTCTAGGCCTTAGGGAAACCTTTGCAGATTGCTTCATTAAATAGCTTTGCAAGGATCGGAGCGAGAGTTTTAATGCCATAGGCAATAAACTCAGTGCAAAGCCCCTCGTGGTCCTTAGCTCGGCCATTATGAAGTTTGAGTGCTACATGGGTAACCCCTTTGGGTGAGAAGAGGGTGCACGAGGTGGGGCGGGGAGTGGTGGAGAGGTCTGGGGATGGTTGATTGGGAATGTCATAGAGTGTGTGGGCGTATGAGTGCCAAAGGGAGGTGTCTCTGAGAGGTGTGGAGGAGCGATGCTCTAAAAACTTCCTCCAGAAATCCTTGGAGTTACTACTAAATAGAGTGTTCAGTAGTGCTTTCTCATTCTGGCAAAGGAAAGCTTGCTTTTTACGGCGAACTAAGCGACGATACTCCCTGGTCAAGTTAGGGTCGGTGCGAGTATTCGGTTGGGTCGTGAGTTTGAGTGTGTGGCGTAAAGCCCTGCACTCATTGTCATACCAACTGTTACAAGGTACCGAACCAACGGGAGGGGGACGTGTGGATCGTGTGGTGTATGGAAAAATGTGGTGGGCTGCATCCTGGAGAGAGCTAGTGATGAAAGTGGCTCGATGATCTAAGGAGGGTATGGTATCTATGTGGCGAAGGAGGGAGGATAGGTGTGTGGTGTAATCGGATGAGAGCCGAGTTGACATTCAGGGATGGGTCAGAGATTACATCCCAATGTGAAACGAGTACTTTCAAAAAGTTTATCAAAAAAGAATGGGGACATGTGTGTACTATTGATAACGATTTGGTGAGTGAGAATACATTTAAAGAATATATCCAGAAAGGTTTGGGACACATTCTTAGGAAACACTTGAGTATTGAGGGGACATTGGATGCATTACTTATGATTTGGAACCAATTAACTACATTGAGTCCATTAGTATGTGAAACTCTTAGACCAATGGAGAGAGATTTTAGAATGTTTTGCAGAAATTACTTGCAGAAATTACTTGCAGAGACTGACTAAGAAAAAGAAACTACAAATTAAAGTGGTCAAAGTGGATGTCGGAGTAGGTAGTATAGATGAGTGTGTGGCGAGTGGTGGCTCTGGAGGTAAGAAGCTGAAAGAAGAGATAGGTGTGGTCAGCCCACGGCAGGGTTGGTGGGATACAAAAGTCAGTGATCTGTGAGGCTAAAGCAGGAGATCCCATGATATAATCAACAATGTTGGCGCCTCCTCCATGTGGAAAGCAGGTGAAGCTACTGGACATTGGCCATCTATCCATCCCATTGTAGATGATCAACTCATGTATGCGTCCCAGGTCTAGGAAGGCATGACCATATGCAGTAATGGGAGCTCGTCCATCTGCTGAGGAACGGGATAGCCTCGAGTCCTCAGTATCCAACTCAGGTAGCATGATAGAGTTGGAGTGAAAATCCAAAAATGATGTCTGTCGAATCCCTGTCTTGGCGTTGAAGTTCCCTACAAGGAGGACCTCTCCGTGTCTAGAAAAATCCAGGATGTCTGGGTACAATATTGAGTATGGAGATGCCTCTGCCTCCTCGCGTACCATGCATGCAAAGTGTGACGTCTCTGGGGGGAAGTAGTAGACTGCTATAAAGAGGTCACAAGCTGACTGATGCCGCAGGCGAAGCCAAAGGAAACGTGCATGGGGATCACGTCGGATGATAGAAATGGAGCTGAGTAGTACTGAACGGAAAAGGACAGCAACCTCGCCTGAGCCACGTACACCTCCCGTATCTCTAGTCTCCTTGCGGTATGCTGATTCCCAAGTATATCTGCTGATGGGTGGTAAAGGACGCTCTAGACTCTGGTTGTGTCTCGGTGTAAAATATGATATCTTGTCCCGTGTAAGACTCTGAAAAGTTCCCCAGCTCTGACCATAAGGTACCATTACAGCTCCATATAGTGCATGCCAAGGGTACTATGTACTGAGTCTCATAGGCCATGTATCCCTATTTGGTATCTCAGTCAGGTAGCTCTGTCGGTGCTGTAGGGGGTTGGCGGCAAGGGCCAACTAACAATCTGCCATCATGAACAACTGCCCATTTCCCCTCCTTGTGGGTCTCATCCCGCTGTTGCTGGAGGAGGGTATGTCTCTCTGCAACCTGTAGTGGGGTGAGATCCTCATCCATGAATATTGTAGGGTGATCCCGGAGAGTAGACCGCTGTTGCCGAGCGGCTAAACGGGCCTGCGTATCGTGAAATCGAATAAGCAGAGGCTGAGGGCGTGTAAGGTCTCTCCCTGTACGCCATGCATGCTCGATACCATGGTCAGCGATCCCTAGAGTGGAGGTCAAATAGGTGATGGCATCCGCCAGTGGTGTGGAATCTGTACGCAGAATCCCACATACTCAAATATTGAGGGCCTTACTAGCCCTCTGCTGCTGCTCTGCGATGGTTGCTGAGACAGTGACCTTTGGTGATTTCTTCACCACATCAACCCAACATGATGTCCTCAATAGCAGTCTGGATAGTAGCAATCTGCTCCATCTCGGGTGAAGGACGTGGGGTGGCAGTAACTGTAGCTGTGAGGGATGTAACCTCGTGGCGTAACTGTAGGATCTCCTAGCTCATGTGCTGGATGATCTGCGTCTGCTCCTGGTCCCGGTCTCGTAATCGGTGAAGCTCCATGAAGATGTAATCTATGATCTCCTGCGAGATCCTGGGAGATGCGAATTGTGGTATGGCATAAGACTAGGGGAGAGCTGGTGGCTGGAATTGGGATCCCATATTGGTAGCATATGCCGATGGAGTGGAGAAGGGCTGTTGGGTAAGAGGCGGGGGGGACATGAGAGCTGTCTGGAATGGTGGGGACTGTGCAGAGAGAGGTGAACTAAGAATCTCATTGGTATAGGATGTACCGGAGCTAGCAGTAGGTGGGGTGTTAATATCCATAGGCTGAGGCTTAATGGGTTTGCTGTCCACCTCAAGGCCGCTACAGGAAGTCCTCTTTGTAATTTCCCCTATCACTGGTTTCGGGGAGGGTTAAGCAGGCTCCTTGCCTTTGTCTTTTGTCATTCCACTCTTAATTTTTATCCATTTCCAATGCCAATGTAAACATCCAATGTGGAGGGATCGAAGGTAGTCAACAGTAGAGCATAGGCGCAGGCAGCAAATGGATGCGAACTGTAAGCAGCAATAGCACGAGGCAGCGACAGGCAGCTGTGCGATGGCGAGGCCAGGCAGCAAGCACGTCAAGGGTGAGCAGTACTGAGTGCAGCTGAATGGCGGGGCAGCTGAATGACAGGGCAGGGCGGCAGCTGAATGGTTGGGTGGCGGCGAGGGTGGCAGCTGAATGGCTGGGTGGCAGCAAGGGCGACAGCTTGGCGGAGCAGGACGGCAACTGATGGGCCCAAGGCGGCAGCTGAATGGTGGGGGCGGAGCAGGGAGGGTGGCGCGAGCAGCAGGGTGGCGAGGGCAGCTGAATGGCGGGGGCGGAGCAGGGAGGGGCGAAGCAGCAGGGTGGCGAGCAGCAGGGGGTGGGGAGCAGCAAAGAGAGAGAGATCTGATACAATGGGCATTATGATGGTGGTCTCAAAGCGGACCATCCCAACCGTGTCTACCGAAAAGAAAAGGACGGCGTGTCTAGTCCTGATACAAAAAACCCATGTGTCTATCCTCAGATGATACAAAAATGGCACAGAGTGGCATCAAAAAAGGAACGATGGTGATACAAAAGGCGGTCGTTAGAGGCCAATCATCGAGGGGCTGTTAGGTGGGATGCTGAAAAAAGTCCTGCAATAGATGATTGGCTTTTGACGTTGCGCTGCTTGGTGGTGATCAAGCATCGAGGGCGGCGGGGGGCTCTGTGGTGATTGATCGCAATAGTGACCCTCGTAGGGTAAGCTGAGAGCATGGAAGGGAGGTCGTGGACCCAAATGTGGGAGTTTGGCCACTGGGCGTAGCTGCCTTAACGTGGGCTTGCACTCATGTCCGTGTTGTCCGCTCGACTGAAGAGGGAGAGTGTCGTGCAACTTAAGGAAATTAGTGATCATCTGCTGAGTGGCGTCGGGTTGTGTGGACTTGGCTCGTTGCCATGCTCGGAGTAATGCATCTCGGTGTTGGGTCATCTCATGGAGGAAGGTTGCGAGGCATCTCTAGCCTGGGAACTGTAGGGTGTGTGAGAGGGGGCCAAAACCATCATGGAGGAGGGAGTGGTATCGGCCTCTGATGGCATAGTATATAGGGCAATGGAGGGTAAAATGCTCCTCCGACTCGATCTCCTTTAAATCGCAGAGTACACATATGCGGCTCTCTCGTGGGATACCCTTTGTGCACCCGCTCTCAATCCGTAGTCTGTGTGTTGAGACCCTGAACTGGCCTTAGAGTTTCAGAGCGCATGCGGTAGATGGATCTGTGTGTAGCCCGATGGGACAATGAAGCCCTCTTGTGAGATTTGAAGGCAGTGTTGGCGGTAGAAATCAAGCTTCACAGGGAGCTCATCGGGAAACCATATTCTGAGAAAGTGGAGCAGGTTCTCCCTGATGATCTGGTGGACTTCCTGGTCAGTGGGAGAGGAATGGGATGGTGGAGCATCGAGACTGCACTGAAAAGGAGGCAACCTGTCCATGTCGAGGCCTAGCTGGGTGAGCTAGTCGAGGCGGCTGTACCAACACCATTGATCTCCATTGGCGGATAATGCCATGGATGAGGAAAGGGCTAGCCAAGGTTGTCGGAGACGGCTGTCAGAGGAGACAAAGTTCCTGACCCTTTGGAGATATGTGATAACCTGGAAGGTTGCGTCTAGCTGCAACAGTGAGGCGCCGAACTCCGCCAATATGATTTGATGAGGTACAGATGGTTTGCTGCGGATCATCCGAGCAAACATCAATATTTGGAGGTGCTCAACCTGTGCTCACTCTGCATTAGAGAGGTATGGCCCCCAACATGGGCTGCTATACATGCTTGTTGGGCGGACCAGAGTCTCAAAGAGAAGAGACTTGGTTTGTGGATCGTGAAAGTGGGAGTGGTAGCACTCTCTCTCTAGCCTGGCAAGTGCTACATAGCCTCTTCTGATCTGAGCCTCCATGAGCGGGCGCATTGTGAAGATCGGTTTGGAGAAAAGGACTCCTAGATAGGTGTAGGATCCCACTATCTCAACTGGATTGCTGGTGGAGAGGAATTGCTCGCAATGCATGGCAGGTCGAGAGGTGTTGAGGATCATTACCTTGGTTTTCCCAAGGTTGACCTTCAAATCATGGATATCACAAAAGACCCGAAGCGCATCCAGGTGTCATTGAAGGACAACAGTGGATGATGAGAGCAGCACTATGTTGTCCGCGTACAAAAGAATTTGGATGGTGGCCTCAACAAGAGAGCAGCTTGTACCTCCGGGTGTCTTGATGGTGGACTCGAGCTCGTCAATGTAGAGATCGAACAAGGTCGGTGACAAGGGGCAGCCCTATTTCACTCCTATTGTGCTCGTGATTTCCATGGTCCACCTAGTGTCGATCCGAACCTGGCTCGTCACACTCTCATAGAGAGCCAGTACTGCCCAAATGATCTCCTGGTCATAGCCCAACTATTGTAACTGTCTGATGAGGCGAGCACTGGAAACCGTGTCGAATGCTTTGTGGAAGTCCACAAAGTAGCAATATACCCTCTGCTTTCTGTGTTTGGCCTCTCAATAATGCCCTGGAGTGTAAGGATATGATTGAGTGTCGAGTGGTCTGTCTTGAAGTTGGCTTGTCCAATTGCACTGAGCTATCTTGCCTGGCGCTGACCTCGCCGTCCAAAACCGATGCACAGATCTTGGACATAACATGTCCAATCATGATGGTCCTGTAGTTCCTGGGGTCCATGGGATCTCTTGCTTTGTGGATGGGTGTAATGGTGTTCATGGTCCTGGCACACAACTTCATTAAATAGCTTTGCCAAGATGGGGGCTAGAGTTTTGATGCCATAGGCAATAAAGTAGAGAAGGGCTCCAATCGCTCTAATGGTCGCTCACCTCTTGTCGGAAGCCCCATGAGAACTTCAAACTATCAGGCAATTGCTTGAATGTTGCGTCCAACAGCTCTCCACACATTCTATAGTGAAGAGAAAGGCCTTCGAAGCTACCTATGGAACTCTCTACTACGCTCATGCTAGTCATCTAGAGTCTCCAATTTGTTAAACCCACCCCCCACCCCCCCCCCCCCCCCCCCCCCCCCCCGACCCAAGACTCCATCGGTAGAACGGATTGAGCAACTGCGCGGCAGAAGGATGCTCTCGGTCTCACCTCGGTGGGATTAAGGATCCCTAGCGTTGAACCCCTAATGTCGAGACATACCCATAGAGCTCACCTAGGGACCAGGGAGCCATGCAAAGTCACACTGGACAACAAATAGGTTTCAAATGATGTGCACTCATCACTTATGCCACCATGCTTAGCAATCGAAGGTTCCCAATCGATGAGAAAATGGCTTGGGAGAACCTGCCCACATTTGGCTATTTGTTGTACGAATAGCTTGTGCTTCTACAATAGAAGTCCATCCATTTGACCTAGCAAAGTTGGTTGTAACTTGTCAAAGAACAGACTTCCTGGGACCATAGGCTTGTGAGCCATGGAACGTGTACTTGTTCCAAGAAATGAGGTGTAAACTCATGATGAAGTGAAGTGTGATCTGATAGTTGCTTGCTTGGGGTTGAGGAAGATGCAGAAGGCTAACAATTGGCATCCTTGCGGAAGTGTTTGTTTGTGGGTTTAGAGGGTGATGTGGTATTATAATTGCGATCCCGAATCAACTGATTTAGGCTGCTGCTGCTAGAGGAAGTCAAGGCTCTCATCAGCCACCATCCTGTTGTCTCAACCTACAAAAGCCTGCAGTACACTAATGTCTCCGCTTTGCCAAGCATGCTATGACATCCCAAGGAAGCTCCCAACAAGGTGGAGACTACAAGATAAGTGGAAAGGGGAACTTTTGGGAGGACCTCCGCCATTGCTTTGTAAAAGGCTGTAGATTCTCATGCTTTAGATGCTAATGGTGCATTCCGTGATCAACTAGGACTAGATATCTCCACGATGCTTGATAAACTATGGGTTCATCTTCTAGAGTATGTGAGCAACATTGCTTTCATTGTCGGACCCATCAATTAATTCAGCATTCCTTTTTGTCATCAATGACATTGTCAATCAACACCATATCAAATTGCACGCATG